>NW_027257616.1:0-156487 GCF_043159975.1 Macaca nemestrina
AGCCAAAGGGGGGGAGAGGGGGTGGCTATTGGTCCCCACCTCGCGGGGGCTGTGCTCACCCCCTGCGAGGCGGTGCGCCCAATAGCCAAGGGGTGGGAGAGGGGGTGGCTATTGGTCCCCACCTCGCGGGGGCTGGCTCACCCCCTGCGAGGCGGCGCCCAATAGCCAAGGGGGGGGAGAGGGGGTGGCTATTGGTCCCCACCTCGCGGGGGCTGGCTCACCCCCCTGCGAGGCGGCGCCCAATAGCCAAGGGGGGGAGAGGGGGTGGCTATTGGTCCCCACCTCGCGGGGGCTGGCTCACCCCCCTGCGAGGCGGCGCCCAATAGCCAAGGGGGGGAGAGGGGGTGGCTATTGGTCCCCACCTCGCGGGGGCTGGCTCACCCCCCTGCGAGGCGGCGCCCAATAGCCAAGGGGGGGAGAGGGGGGTGGCTATTGGTCCCCCGACTCTCGCGGGGGCTTGGCTCACCCCCCTGCGAGGCGGCGCCCAATAGCCAAGGGGGGGAGAGGGGGTGCTATTGGTCCCCACCTCGCGGGGGCTGGCTCACCCCCCTGCGAGGCGGCGCCCAATAGCCAAGGGGGGAGAGGGGGTGGCTATTGGTCCCACCTCGCGGGGGCTGGCTCACCCCCCCTGCGAGGCGGCGCCCAATAGCCAAGGGGGGGAGAGGGGGTGGCTATTGGTCCCCACCTCGCGGGGGCTGGCTCACCCCCCTGCGAGGCGGCGCCCAATAGCCAAGGGGGGGAGAGGGGGTGGCTATTGGTCCCCACCTCGCGGGGGCTGGCTCACCCCCCTGCGAGGCGGCGCCCAATAGCCAAGGGGGGGAGAGGGGGTGGCTATTGGTCCCCACCTCGCGGGGGCTGGCTCACCCCCCTGCGAGGCGGCGCCCAATAGCCAAGGGGGGGAGAGGGGGTGGCTATTGGTCCCCACCTCGCGGGGGCTGGCTCACCCCCCTGCCATATTGGGAGTAATGTCAGCCTCTCCTCTCCATGGATATTAGGAACACTATCCCAGGCTAGGTGTTCGCCTCCTGCTCTGTGAGGAGTCATATCATTCTCTTCCTTCCAGGATATTAATAACAATATCACAGGCCTGGCGAACACTGCTTGCCCTACTGTGATTATTATCATACTCTCCCCCTCCGGATACTAGTAACCATATCACAGAAGACCTGTACTCTCCCTGGGATATTGGGAGTAATATCATAAGCTTCTCCCGTGAATATTAGGAGCAATTTCACCAGGTGGCTGTCCATTCGTTGTTATGTGGGGTGTCATGTCCTACTCTTTCACCGTACATATTAGGATTAATGTCACCAAGTGAGTGTACACCTACTGCGTTATTAAAACTAATATCATGATCTCCGTCCCTGGATATTAGGTACGACATCACAGGTAGGTGTATACTCCTTGTGGTATTAGGAGTAATAATATGATTAATTATTAAACGTAAGTGATTGATTTTAATAATTATCAATGACACTATTAATTAGTAAGATACCTTTATTAATTTTGGATAACTCTTTTACATATGTGATTATGCACCCTTAAAATTAATTATAATATTAATGTCATTTAACAATATTATTAGTTCTTAATATGAATCATTATTTTATTACCAACATCTCTTAGTAATGATTAAAGTAACATTAATTGTTGAAATCATTATTTCATTATTAATAATGATATTACTATTATTAATATTAATCGTTAACATTTTTAACCAGTATTAATTTTTACTATCTTTATTATGATTATTAATATCGATGATTATTATTAATTTTTATATTTATTAATATTAATAATTAATAGACTTGTTCCTGATATCCGGCGGGGAGAAGATGATATTACTCCCAACATCGAGGAAAGTGTACACCCCTCTATGATGTTATTCCTAATAGCCAGGGGGTATAAGATAACATTATTGAAACTATCGTAGTGGGTTTCTGTCCCCTCGGTGGTCTTGTTTCTTATTTCCTGGGTGGGAGAGGATGATATGATTCCCTATATGGCAATGGGTGTAGACCTCCCCTGTTATATTGTCCCTAACATCCAAAGGTAGAGAGGATGATACTTCTTCCGATTTCACAGTGGGTGTACACCACCCCTGTGATATGATTCCTAATATCCAGTGGGCGAGAGGAATAGTCTCAATATTGCAGGAGGTGTACACTGCCGAGTGATATTGTTCCTAATATTCAGGGATGGAGAAGATATCACCCCCTATAGAGCAGGGGGTGTTCACTCCTTCTGTGACATTGTTCCTAATAGCCAGCTGGGGAGAGGAAGACATTACTCCCAATATTTTAGGGGGTATACACTGCCTTGTGATATTGTTTCCTATATCCTGGGAGGGAGACGATGATGCCAGTGGCAATATCGCAGGGGGTGTACACACCCACTGTGATATTGTTCTGAATATCCAGAGGGAAAGAAAATGATATGACTCCCCATATCACAGGGGGTGTACATCCTCCTGTGATATTGTTTCTTATATTCAGGGGGAGATGATGATATGACTCCCAATATCGCAGGGGTTGTACACACCTCCTGTGATATTGTTCCTAATGTCCCAAAGGGGATAGCATAATATTTCTCTCAATATCGTAGGGGGTGTACACCTACTTTGTAATATTGTTCTTAATATCCACGATGGGAGAGGATGATATGACTCCCAATATCACAAGAAGTGTACAGCCACCTGTGATATAGTTCCTAACATCTGGGTGGGGAGAGGATGATATTACTGCCCATACCGCTCGAGTTGTAAAACCACTTCGATATTTTGCCTATAATCCTGAGGGGAGAGGATAATATTGCTCCCAATATCGAAGAAGGTATACACCCCCCTGTGACACTATGCCTAATATCCACTTTGGGAGACGATGATACTATGCCAAATATCGCAGGGGATGTACACCCACAGTGGGATATTGTTCCTTATATAGAGAATGGGAGAAAATGCTATTGCTCCCAATAGCGCAGGGACTGTGGCTGTACACCCCTCCTGTGATACTGTTCTTAATATGCTAGGGAAGAGAGGATGATACTACACCCAATATTGCAGGGGAAGTACACCCACCCAGTGATATTGTTCTTAATGTACTCCGCCTCCCACCACCAGGGATATGGTTCCTAATATCCAGGGGAAGAGAGGATAACATTATGCCCAATATCGTGGGGCAGTGTCACACCCTCTGTGATGTTGTTCCTAGTATCCAAAGGTAGAGACGATGATATTACTGGCCATATTGCAGGGGGTGTACACCTTTCTGTGATATCGTTTTGGACATTCAGTGGGGGAGAGGATAACATGAATCCCAATATCGCTGAAGGTGTACAGACCCCTGTGATGTAGTTCCTAATAGACAGGGGAAAGAGAGGAATATTGCTCTCAATATCGCAGGGGGTGTAACCACCCTGCCCCCTGTATATTGTTCCTGATATGCAGCGGAGTGGAGGCTGACAGTACTCTCAATATCCCAGAAGGTGCACACGCACCTGTGATATAGTTCCTAATATCCAGTGGGAAAGAGGCTGATTTTACTTTTGATATCGCAGTGGGTGTACACCACCCCCAACCCCGGGGTATCGTTCCTAATATCCAGGCGGGAAGAAGATGACATGGCTGATAATATCGAAGGGGGTGGACACCTCTTCCGTGATATGGTTCCTCTTATCCAGGGGGTGAATGGATGATATTACTCCCAATAAAGTGGGAACCGTACAGCCACCCTGGGATTTTGTCTTTAATAACCACAGGGGAGAGGTGATATTACTACCAACATTGCAAGGGGTGTACACACCTCCGGTGATATTCTTTCTTACATCCAGGAAAGGAGAAGATGGTATTACTACCAATATTGAAGGGATGGACAGTCCCCAAGGGATATTGTTCTAAAGATACAAGTTGAAGGACGATGAGATTCCATCCAATATAACAAGGGGTGTACACCCCGCCTGTGATATGAATTGTAAAACCTAGAAGAAGAGAGAATGACATTGCTTCCAAAAACACACAGGGTTAACACCCACCCTGTGATATTGTTCCTGTCATCCAAAGGAAGAGATGATGATACTACTCCCACTACCGGAAAGGTACACACCCCCTTGTGATATTGTTCCTCATAAGTTGTGGGGGAGAGCATGATATTACTTCCAGTATGACAGTGGCTTGACACCCAGTCTGTGATATTGCTCCTAATTTCCAGTAGGTAAAGTACGATGTTCCTGCCAAGAGAGTAGTGGATGTACAGCTGCCCTGTGATATGTCTCTGAATATTCAGGGAAACAAAGGAGGACATTACCCCAAATCTCCCAAAAAGTGTACACCCGTTGTGTGGTATGGTTGCTAATATCCAGAGATGCAGAGGATGGTATTTGTTCTCCTGTCGCAGGCTGTGTACACACAACCTGTGAAATTGTTCCTAATATCCTGAACAAAAGAGATGCTAATAATGGACACACATTGCAGGGGGGAGTAATTGGCTATTACGATCCACATCGCAGGGGGTGAGGCACTCCCCACGATATGGGGAGTAATAACAACCCCCTCTCCCCACTGGCTATTACGATCCACGTCGCAGGGCACTTCAGGACACCTGCCCTGCCCCAACATTAACCGAGACAGTGGGTGTCATGGGACCACCTCAGGGTGGGTGGCAGCTCAGCTCAAAGGTATCCCTGCTGCCAAAGACCAACTGCTCCTGCTAGTTTGAATCTGGCCACAGGGTCTCTGTTGGTGAGACAGGTGACCATGAGGCAGACACCCTGAAATCTAGCATGACAGAGCTCAACGCCCCCATAAGAGGCACCATAGCACGAAGACTTTGCAGATATACTAGCGAAGGCCACAGCAGGCCCTGAGTGAGGAACAAGCTGACCAAGATCCTGGGGTTCCGCCACACAGCCCTTAAACCAGGGACTGGAAACTGTTTCCCTAAAGAGCCAGGAGTCAGTATTTTCAGCTTTGCCAACTGATCTTTGCCTCAAGGATGCAACTCTGCCATGGCTGCATGACAGCAGCCTTCTGCAGGTGGCCTGTGAAGAGATGGGCATGACTGCACCCCCATCAAACTTTACTTATGGACATGGACACTTCTCAGTGTCATGAATTGTTATTTTTTTATTTGTTCAACCATTTGGAAATGTAAAATCCATTCTTGATTCACGGGCCACAAGAGCAGGCAGGTACGGGCTGCCGCTTGCCGTCCTCTGGAATGAACTTAGAAAAGGAAATGACACGTTGGGCCAGCGCAGCCTCCTCACAGCAGATTCGCTGCAAGAGGGTCCTTCGTAGCAACCACTTCCCATCCTTCGTCTTGGCTTCAAGTGCAGCTCAGGTGGAGAAAGAGAGACAGAACCAGCCTCAGCAAGAAGAAGGAAGGAGATGCAGGGTGAAGCAGCCGTGTGGATCGATCACACTCAACATTCACACCAAGCGGAGCACAGGCAGGACCAGCCCGGGGGGCCTAAGTGGAGGCTCTCTGGGGTAGGGGACCTCTGGGTGGGCAAGATTCTCTACCTAAAACTCAAATAGAAGATCTACACAGCAGTAGTTACAGAAAACACACACTAAGAAAAAGGCCAATATAAAAATAGGACACCAAGTTTGGCCAACGGGGTCTCATAAGCCAGTGGGTAAGAAAACCAAGGAGGGCCCACCAGAGGAGCTGGGGTTGGGTTCCTGCCTGCAGGGTGCCTGGGATACCCCATTCCCATAGACGAGGACCCAAGCTTTGGGGAGGAAGCTGTCAGAGTCACCCAGTGAGCTGCTCAGAGCTGGAGCCACAGAGCAGGTGAGGAGCCTTGGCCACGTCCCCGTATGGGCTGAGAAGCTGGGGTGGGGCACACCCCCAGGGACCGATGGAAACAGTGGACAGTGGGCTCTCCTTCTGCCCAGAGGGACCACCAAAGTCTGGAACCCAGGGACACACCACCTGACCCTCATGCCCAGGCCTCCTGGACCAGGCAATGTCCAGTACAGGCAGGCAGTCTGGGCTTGGGGCCAGGACAGGGATGGATGGTCTTGCTAGGCAGGCCTCCTTCTCCCTACCAGCTGGGCTGGTTGCACTGTAGTTTTGGTTCTGGCAACATATTGCTGCCCACTTTGGCCACACCAGTCCCTGGCTCCCTGGTTAGACCCAGTGCTGTCCAACCCACCTACACAGGCCCCACACACCCAGTGCCCACCAGGCTCCTGTCAGCCAGGAGGACCCGCGCTCATCCCCTGAAGTATCCGTGGGAGCCTGCATCCCACAGGGACCCTCATCTCGGGGCCAACCTCCATGGGGTCCTCTTGGTTGTGGTGGCAGGGGTGGGGGGCAGTTGACCTCCAGCCCTTCCATCCTGGTCACTGTGTTTTGTGGGGATCATTCAGTCCTGGGAGCTTCCTGGCGACCTCAGAAGGAAGAGAACAGGGTAGCCGTGGCAGCCTCAGCCCCTGGCTCTGGGCCCAAGTGCAACAATCTTTCGGTTCTGGTTTGATCTGCTTGGTAACAACATGTCTTGTCATTCACACAAGCATTGGCTTCAATATAATGCATCAAGGGACTGTGGAGGACACAGATCAGCCTCCAGGCCAGTGACACCTGGTGACTTAGCCAGTGCAGGCTGGGGAGTGGAAAAGCTGACCCCTGACCTCCCCACCTACCCTGCCCACCAGATGCCAGTAGCGGCCAGGGATCCCTGACTTCAGGCAGAGGCAGACAGCTCAGTTGCTGCCTCCTTTGATCCCATCACAGGGCCCACAGGGCCTGGAGAAACCTGGCAGGGGCTGAGTTGGGAGAATCAGGCAGGGAGATGCCAAGTGAAGAATGTGAGGGACTGGGTATGAGGGGCACTAGGGTACAGGGTCTGCTTCCCCTGGGGAGGTGGCAGTGAGACATATAGTAGCCAAGCCTCCACAGGCACCACCCTGCTGCCAGGCACACGTGGTGCCCATACCCACCCCAACGGCTGCAGGAAGGTTCTTCATCAACAAAAGGGGAGGACGCACCCACAGCCACATAGGCATTGGTGCCCACACACACCAGAGAAGATAATTGCTGCTGTGCCCAAGGTGTGGGCAAAAGGGCAATGTCCCCTTCCTTCCCATGGTGGGTCCAAAATTACCCGCTCCTGCCAGCACCCCCTCCCCCAACTCCACAAGCTGCTGACCTCCACCACAGTGCCATGCCACGTGCCAAGAACAGCTCAGCGGTACATCCCAAAGGGTGCTATCCTGGAGTGTCTGTGCTGGGCAAGGGACACGTTTCCTAGTCACAGAGGTTTTCTTTCTTTACCGCTCACCGGCCCTGTGCCTCGGTTTCCCCCACTGTGGCACAGTGTAAAAATCCCATCTTGAAGGTTAGGAACCCAGAAAGGTCACCACACCTGGTGAAATGGGGGGTGAAACTCCCTGCCTTGGACCTCTTGCTCCAGGACTGATGTCCACTGGGACATGGCCAGGCCAGCATCCTGGGGAGGGCTGCATTCCCTGCCTGGGGAACCTTGCTCCCAGTTAGGGGTCACTGGAGTTGAGGCCCCTAATGGATTGGGGAGGCACAGGGGTAGAATGGAGGTAGCCCCATCATACAGGCCTGTGTAGACCCCAGAAAACAAGCATTGAGTTCAGACTCTTGTGTGAAGTTGGCCACCTGAAAGTATTTGGGCTTTGGCGTATGATGAGGGCCTGGGGTCAGGGAACAAAGTGTTCTGGTTTGGACACGCAGGAGGTTCTCTGCAGCTCTCTCAGGTACAGGGTATGTTGCTAAGTATATGCTTTTAAAAACCCAGGAGGAGGGGGCACCCAGAAGGGGCCCTGAAGTCAAGGGCAAGGTCCAGCCTTTCCACCTCCCCAGCTGAAGACAGGCTGGAGGACAGTTCTCCAGAGTTTCATAACAAAGAAGAGAAAAAAGAAATCAAAAAGACCTGGAGGATAGACAAGCTAATGAGGGCTGACTAGGATTACACTGCCTAATCTTCAAAACAAGCCTTCCCTATCTGTCCTCTGGGCGAGGTGAGGAAACAGGTCACAGTAGGACATTCAGACCCTGGGCAGGCAGCTGGCAGCCTGGAGCCAAGTAGGTGTAAACACATTTTGACTAAGGCACGTCCTGCACAGCCCTAAATCCATTCAACCTTGAGTCAATACAGCACCTGCTTCTGTGATCACAGGGTTGGGTGTAGGGTGACAGATTAACAGCATCTCAAGGCAGAATACTTTTTCCTAGTACAGATCAAAATGGACTTTCTTGTGTCTTCGTCTTTCTCCATAGACACAGTAACAGTCTGATCTCTCTTTCTTTCCCCCACATAGAGAGTGTCACCACTGTATGTCAGCTACTGGGGGACAGGCTTCAGCTTACACCCACCTTCCAAATTCCATCCTCTCACCTTGGCAGAAGCTGGCCAGGAATTGGGGCCAATGGATGGGTGGGGTCTGCACATGACACCGTGTTCAGGTCCCCATGATGGCTTCACACATGGGTGGTGGCCCTGCTGTTCCAGGTGCCACACACATGTCAGCCCCTGCTCAGGCCCTGATCTTTGAGGAGAGGGAGAAGCAGAACCTGGGCACTGACCCCACAGGGCCACTCACACCCACAGACGATTCTCCAGACAGGCATCAGGTCTCGGTCCTGGCCACCTCCCCCTGCAGGGCCTCAGCTCTTTCCTGGGACTGACATGGTCCTTCCTCACATGCAGTTCTGGTAGGATGCATTGATCTGTACCCACGGGCTCTGAAGTGACAATGGTCACGCCCGTGCAGAGTGCAAGGGCACAGGCTGGGTGCCCATTGTGGGGACCCTGACTGCAGCACTCCCAGACTATCATCAGACATGCTGGCCCCCAGGCTTAGCTAGGGCACCAGCGGTAGGAGTGCACTGCTCTGGACTCTGCAGGAGGAGGACAACTGTCAGCGCATCTTTATGTTCTCCTGCTGGTGTCACTCTGTGCTTCTCATCTCCTGGTTGCACGATTCAGGGCAGAACCTCTGAACACCTTGTGGGAAACAGCACAGTCCAGCAGAGAAGAGGAGAAAAGCCCAGCTGCAAAGATGAAAAAATGGCAGGTGTGACATGGACCCCCATTCAGATTCTGTATTTAAATGAGGTCTTCCGGAACACTTGCTCTCATTGGATAATACTTCAAATATATATATATATATATATAAATACATATATATATTTTTCATTTATTTAATTTTTTTATTGAGACAGAGTCTCACTCTGTAGCCCAAGCTGGAGTGCAGTGGTATGATCTCGGCTCACTGCAACCTCCACCTGCCGGGTCCTGGTTCAAGCAATTCTCCTGCCTCAGCCTCCGGAATACCGGAGATTACAGGCATGCACCCCCATGCGGGGCTAACTTTTTGTACTTTTAGTAGAGACGGAGTTTCACCATGTTTTCAAGGTTGGTCTTGAACCCCTGGCCTCGGGTGATTCACCCACCTTGCCCTCCTAAAGTGCTAAGATTACAGGCATGAGCCACTGTACCCGGCCCATTGTAGCAGCTTAATCACAGAGGAAAAGAAGGCCTGGACCCAGCAGGAAGATGATGAAAACGGGTAAGAGCAGCTCTCTCACCTATGGTGTTGCCAGGCACTTCCAACTTTCAACATAAGGGATACTAAATAGCTTCCCCAGCAAAAACTGAGATGTTGGGTAAAACCTACAAAAATGCATCTTTGTAAGTGCATTACTGAGCTGGCATTGAAGGATGGAATCCACAGCAGTCAATAAAGAATTGGCAGGAACCAAAGTGGAATTTTTTTTTTCTGTTTAGACAGTTGCACAGACGATGGGGCATCAGAAACAAAACTGGATGTCTCTCCAAAATGAGGTCAGAAATCTGACATCTTAGGCTTAAAATAAAAGCCCACCTCAGAGCAGGAGGAGCAAGGAGAGCAGCCGTCCTTGCATTGGTGCTGGGTGGAGGGAAAACCACTGACCCTGAGAACCGATGAGAAACAGTCCTCCAGGAGTTCATGCTGGAAGACCTGGAGAGCATGGGTCAAATCGACGTGGCACCAGGCGGCTGCTCACTTCACCTCTACCCCATGTGAGTGAACATCTTTGCTGAAACAATACAACCCTGTCCTCAAAATAGCTCCCCACATAAAATTCCAAGGAAGATAAGTCCGTGTGCAAAAAGTTACAAAACAAGTCGACAACGTACTGTGGATACATCCAATAATTCAAGAAACACATTCAGCAAAGCCATAAAAATCCAAAAGGTGGAAAAGATCAACTGCTGGCAAAGTATCCACTGCTGTTGCTCCTGTTAAGAGATTGTATTTCATAAAAAGCTAGACACGCCCCTCTGTGGCCTCACACTTGCCTTCTCAGGCATGTCTGCCCCAGAAATGCCCTTGGACTGTCTTCTCTAAGAGAAACGTACGGGACAAGAATATTTAGGTAGTGATTGCAGAAATAGAAAACACCTGAAAGCCATCCAAACAGACCTCTATCAAGGAAAAAAGCTGGCATAGTCACATTGTGGAATATGATACAGCTGTGAAAATGAACTGCAGTTAGAAGCATCAACAATGAAAAATTACAGTGAACAAAGGAAGTTACTGAAAAATACACTGCTATTCCATATACAGTTCACAAACCATAACATATGGCATTGCTTAATAATATACACAGAAATGATAAACCTTATGAAAAGCAAGACAGACATTAACACATTAGTCCTATGTCTGGGTGAAGAAGGGAGAGCCAGGTGATCAAGGAAGAGCATATTGTAGCCTTTCAAGACAGTTGATGCTAATGGATGATGACATCAGTGCAATTATTAACCTATCGGATTATGCATTCAGTTTTGTTTGTTGGTTGGTTTTTGAGGCAGAGTTTTGCTTATGTAGCCCAGGCTAGAGTGTAATGGCATGATCTCAGCTCACTGCAACTTCTCTCTCCTGGGTTCAAACAACTCTCCCACCTCAGCCTCCCGAGTAGCTGGGATCATAGGTACCTGCCATGATGCTCAGCCAATGTTTTGTATTTTTTTAGTGGAGACGGGTTTCACCATGTTGGCCAGGCTGGTCTTGAACACCTGACCTCAAATGATCCACCCGCCTCAGTCTCCGAAAGTGCTGGGATTACAGGCATGAGGCACCATGCCCACCCAAATTTTATAGACTCTTATATGTCACATAT
Source organism: Macaca nemestrina (assembly GCF_043159975.1). Taxonomy (NCBI): domain Eukaryota; kingdom Metazoa; phylum Chordata; class Mammalia; order Primates; family Cercopithecidae; genus Macaca; species Macaca nemestrina. The sequence goes on from NW_027257616.1 coordinate 11,139, forward strand.
TTCATAATTAAACATAAAAAATAAAATATTTACTGTAGTTTGTAAATGAAAGAGGAATAAAAAGTGTTGCAAACTTTTAAACATCAAACCTGTTGTATAGCTCATAGTGACCCTCGTATTAAGCTGTGGTAAGTTCCAAGTTGTATTTCATTGTCATTTTCTAAAACTAGGTGAACAGATGAAAAACAGAATTCAGTTTTAAAACATGATATTAAGATAATGTTACTGGTTAAAGGTGTCCCGGTTCTTGGTGCCTTGAACCAAGAATTGGACACAACGCAAAAATGGAGCAAGGAAAGAATGAAGCAGCAAAGCAGAGATTGACGGAAAATGAAAGCACACTCCACAGGGTGGGAGCGCCTGAGCACAGGGAGCCCGTTACTGAAGCTTCTGGGCTTCAAATCCCCTCTAGAGGTTTCCATTGGTTACTTGGTGTGCACCCTATGTAAATGAAGAGGAGGAAGTACAATTACAAACTCATATACTCGGTGTATGCCCTGTGTAAATGGAGAGGATATTTCCTGTCATAGCCCAAGAGTTTCCATTTGATTTCGTTCTCCGAAGTCAGGGTGAATCGGCCTTATGTTCCTGCCTCCAGACCCCTTTCTCCTGCCTCCGTGGAACGGATGGCAGGACATGGAAAAGTGTTCTGTCCAAATGACATGCCCCAGGGCACTGGCAGCTGAGGACAAGAGGGAACCAGTTGGTGCTACTGAGGAACGCTCACCCGTGTCTCCACACCGCACAGAACAAAGTGAGTGTCCTTGTTCTGAACCCTCTGAAGTGAGTATCTTGCCTCAGGGCTTTCATGAAACCCTTTTATGGAGAGGCTCCTTCTCTCTCCTTCTGCAGCCACAAGGCAGCTGAAATTCTTCTAAAAAACACAAAGAGAATAAAATAATAGAATTAATGTAATGAATAATAAAATAATGAAAATGAAATTTTTTTTACAGAAGCAGCTCTGGAATTTCATGTATTGGTGGCATTAAAAGCAGAAAATGGGCCTATAGGCCTAGTGGAGTGGCTCACGCCTGTAATCCCAGCACTTTGGGAGGCCGAGGCGGGAGGATCACGGGGTCAGGAGATCGAGACCATCCTGGCTAACACGGTGAAACCCCGTCTCTACTAAAAATACAAAAAATTAGCTAGGCATGGTGGCGGACGCCTGTAGTTCCAGCTACTCAGGAGGCTGAGGCAGAGAATGACGTGAACCCAGGAGACGGAGCTTGCAGTGAGTTGAGATCGCCTCACTGCACTCCAGCCTGGGCAACAGAGCAAGACTGTGTCTAAAAAAAAAAAAAAAAGAAAAGAAAAGAAAAGAAAAGAAAATGGGCCTATTATAGAGCTCAATTTAATGGCAAAATTTAAGGAAAGAATAAAAAGACTCTGCTAATAATGATGACATGAGGTGCTCATATTGTCATTTTCTCTGGGACCTAATATTGGGGAGGAGGTGGGACCATCTGCCACCAGGCTCCAGGTGATTTTCAGGCCGTTCCTCCAAATCGCTGCAACCTCTTCCCTGCTGGTCCCTTGATGCTGCTGCCGTGTCGGGCGTCCTGTGTAGCAGGAGGCACCTCGACAGCTTCCAGTGGGATAGGCCTGCAGCATTCTGAGCCTGAATGCCATCATCACTAGGAAGTAAGGAGACACAAGCAGGAAGGGTTCAGGGATGGAGCGGCCGCTTCTCAGGGATCAGTCTCAGGCTCCAGCTGAGAAGAATCCTCTTTCAAGACAATGGCTCCAGGCTGAGGTCAAGGCTGTTTCTGTGCATTATGATGACTGACCTGCACCCACAGGGAAGCGTATCCGGGCTCCTTTTTTCCAGGTGATGTTGGGAACACCTTGAAATGGGCACTGGTGGATTTCAATTCCAGCCTTCCAGAAGCTGCTCCAAATGGAAATTGAGCTAAGGGATGTAGCTGGAGTAAGTAAACAGCTTTAGGTCCTGAACAACAATTTTCACATACAATATAGTACGCAGGGAGAAATAAAGCCTCAGGACCCCAATTCACAGCAAAAAAAGAAAAAAAAAACATTAAGCTGGAAGCTGAATCATGCAAGAAAGTGCCTTTCCTTTTGTTCCTAAGCAGATAGCTACAGATAAAGGGTTACATATCTCCACAGGAAGCTGGTCTATGTTCATCTTATCTTATGTAAAGGACTGATTTACCACATGTGAGATGAAGACATAACTAATCATTCCCCATCTGCTCACTTTCTCTTGCAACCTGAGGAAGACCACAGGCTCCCTCTCTCCCCTCCAGCTCACCCTTTTCCTCCAGCCCACCTTTCCCCTCCAGCCCACCTTTCCCTTCCAGCCCACCCTTCCCTCCAGCACACCCTTCCTCTTCGGCCCACCCTTCCCCTTTAACTACTGAAGACCTCAAAATCATCTTGGGAGGAAGGCACAGACCACAGACTATTTCTGTGATTCAGTTTTTTTTTCTTCCAAGCATGGCCTTAACCTTGGCAGAATTAACTTTTAAATGGATTGAGATCAGTCTCAGGTACCTTTTGGTTTACAATCGGATGCCTCAGCCATCGCACAGCTCTCTGGCCTTTGTACTCTTGTACCAAAGGAGGAGGGTGGATTCCATGATCCTAAAATCCCTTCAGCTCTCCATAGGTTTCTGAGAGGACATAATTACCTAAGAGATTAGAGAGAGCATCATAAACTATACGTAGATGGTGTGTGGCAGTTACGGTTAAGTTTGGCTGCATAAAACAGAAGACTCAAGCTAACAGAGGCTCACACATATAAAGGTCTGTCTTTTCACATGAAAGGAATCTGAAGGCAGGCAATCCTCCCCTGTTCACTGGATCTGTGATCTTATCAGAGAGCCCAGCTTCTCCTATCATTCCCTCAGACACTTTGACTGAAGGTGGTTGTATCTTCTAGATCACCTCATGCCCCAAGATAGCAGCTTTGTTCCTACAATCAGAGCTGCATTCAAAGCAGCAGGAAAAAGAAAAAAAAAAAAAAAACAAAAAACCACGACACTCAGTAGTTTGGTTCCTTTTAAGAAGTCCTTTTGGATGTGCTACTCAACAATTCTACTTAAATCACATGGGCCAGAATGGACCCACATGGCCACATGGGTGCACAGAGACAGCTGGGGAATGAAGCATTTAGTGCAGAGCCTTGGTCAGAAGAGGAAGAAGAAATGGATGTTGAACCAACTGTTTCTGTCACATGGCGTTTTAGTTGAGCTTGGAAGGATGAGTGGGTTATTCACAGACAGGCTTGGAGAGAGACACAAGCAAGGATCGTGTGTGGAAGAAGCACATCGGGAATTCGCAGGATAAAAAGAGTCTCCCCCTCACTGCAGAGTCTTCTCGCTAAAAACTCAAGGACTTCTGAATTATTTCCATACTTTTTCTTTCTGAATTTAGAAGATTTACAATTCAATTATATATAATGATAAGACACCATCTTCCTGGGGATTGTTTAAAAACACTGTTTGGGTTTGGAAAGAGGAACCTAAGACCCATGTGGAGGGGGTGGGAGTTTCAAGATTCCTGGAACACAATGCTGGAAGGAATTCAGGCAAAATATTCCATGGCCTTCTGACTGCTCTCTGGTGCCTGTTGTGAAGTCTAAAAGCTGTGATGCTCCCCAGGAATGGCTATGTTCTGAAAGCTTTTCTAGAAAAGTGTCTTGAGCTGGGCTACATTGTTAGCTCTCTGCTTCATAGAAAGATCCTTCTCGAAGTCCAGAGGGCACTTAGATAAGACAGACTACATGGTACTTGAGGTTTCCTCCGTGGTTTTCTTCCAGACATCTCTGAGGCATCAGAAGCAAAGGTCAATGTCAGGCCTCCGAGCCCAAGCCATGCCATCGCACCCCCTGTGACTTGCACGTATATGCCCAGATGGCCTGAAGTAACTGAAGAATCACAAAAGAAGTGCAAATACCCTGCCTCGCCTTAACTGATGACATTCCACTACAAAAGAAGTGAAAATGGCTGGTCCTTACCTTAAGCGATGATATTATTTGGTGAAATTCCTTTTCCTGGCTCATCCTGGCTCAAAAAGCTTCCCTACTGAGCACCTTGTGACCCCTACTCCTGCCCACCAGAGAACAACACCCCTTTGACTATAATTTTCCTTTACCTACCCAAATCCTATAAAATGGCCCCACTCTTATCTCCCATCGCTGACTCTCTTTTTAGACTCAGTCCGCCTGCACCCAGGTGATTAAAAAGCTTTATTGCTCACATAAAGCCTGTTTGGTGGTCTCTTCACATGGACGTACATGACAGTCAACAACTCAGTGTAATAGAAATTTTAAAATGAATCAAATATTTGGATGGAAGGAGAAACCTTCAAAATTATGTCTACTATTTAGCATTTTATCTTCCACAATGCAAAACAAAGCTATAAACTTCTCACTGCAACTGTGAGGGAAGAGGATCCTAAAACATTTTTTCTTAGCCTGTTTTCTGCTTCTCTTAACAGAGTGCCTGGGACTGGGTAATTTACAAAAACAGAGATTCACTTCTCACAGTCCTGGAAGTGGGAAGTGCAAGGTTAAGGGGTGGTGGGCATCTGTCAAGGACCTTTGTGCTGTGTCATCCCACAGGAAGGTGGAGGAGCAAAAGAGCATGGAGGAGTAAGAGGGGTCAAACTCACTTTTGTAACAGACCAACTCTTGTGATAAGGAACCCACTCCCTCAATAACAGCATTAGTCCACTCACGAGGGTGAAACCCTCATGACCTGATTGTAAAGGTAAACTGAGGCTGGAGCTGAACCGGGAATGAAGACATAAGGCAAATGACAGTGAGAATAGCTTTTATTAGGGCTTGCGGGCGAGGTTCCTCGGTCCAAAGGTGTGGGTCCAGAAAGTCACGCTGAGGGAGGAGGATAGGGGCTTCTTATAGCCTGAGAGGTAGGGAAGCTGGTTGTGCAAACAGGGCCTGGGGGGTCTTGAAACTACTAGAACAGGAGTTGAGTAAGGGTCATGAGGAAGGGGTCTTTGGAAACTGTTAACCAAAACTGCTGTTTACAAACGTGTGGAATGCAGGTGAGCTGCAGGTCATGGGTAAGTGTGGCTGCCCAGCTGGAACCTCTGATGTACCTAAGTCTGAGGGTGTGTTCAAAGAGGGAGGGAAGTCTCGAAACAAAGGGCCTGCTACGCCGAGTGGCGCCGCCATGTTGGGTCCGGGTCCCTGCCTAACACTGATCACCCCTTAAAGATCCCTCCCCTCAACCCTACTGTATGGGGGATTCAGTTTCCAACACTTGAAATTTGGGGGACACTTTGAAACCATAGTAAGAAAGAAATGACAAGAATAAATTACTTATACAGTGTTTATCACTAATAATAAGGTATACACAAAACATCATTTATAGTCTATATTCACTATAATATGTTGTGCTCTATTTTCATGTGAATTCATGCAAAGAAATAAAAAACAAAGAGAAAGATTTTCGAGAGAGGTATTAAGAAGCAGCACCATAACCTTTAGTAAAACTGAGAAACTAGTGGAAGTAATTGTTTTAAAAACCTTTTTTATTTGCTGGTTGTTTGGAAGTCAGTGGCGACATTTCAAGGAGGAGTTGTCATTGGGAAGGCAGATTTCAGGAGGCTTTAGTAAGAGTGCCTGTGGAAGATGGGGAAGGAAGGAGGACAGGTGACTTAGAAAGATTCTTGGTGGCAACTGGAAGTGCAGAAATAGAATGGTGACTTCAGGGAGAAGCAATTCAAGGAATGTTGTGCTTTTGCTTCTCTCTTTCCATCCCTCTCCCCATCTCTCTTTCCATCCCTCTCCCCATCTCTCTTTCCATCTCTCTCTGCCTCTCACTTGGTCTGTCTCTGTTTCTCCCTCTCTGTGTCTCTCTCCTGGTTGCTCTGTCTCTCTTTGTCTCTTTTTGAGACTCTGTGTGTGTCTCTGTTTCTCTCTTCCCCTCATCTCTTTCTCCATCTTTCTATGTCTCTCTGTGTCTCTGCTTCTCTGACTTTCTCTCTCTCTCTCTCTCTCTCTCTCTCTCTCTCTGCGTGTGTGTGTGTGTCTCACTCTCTTAGTTTCTCACTCTCACTCTCCATCTCGCAGCTCTTTGGTTTCACTATGCAAGCTGACTCTTCCCATCTGATGATCCAGTGGGATTAGCAGGAACCGGGTGGACCACCCCCACCACCCGCATCCTGTGCCCATCCATGAACTGGGGCAGAGGAGAGGACTGATCTCACTACTTGGCCTGACAGGACGTGCTGACCCTCAAGATCACAGGCAGTGGAAGGAGCAGCTCCTGGAAGGTCAGAGTGGGTCCTGTGATGGATGGAAGCGACAAGTATGTTGAGCAACAAAAATGATCAGCACTTGGTCTATGGCAGCAGGAGCTCAGAAGTGAGGAATCCTAGGGCCTTAAATGAGTGGCCCATTGTGGCAAAAACTTTTTTAAACAAAAAAATAGCCCCTAAGGAGTGTTCCAATGACCACCCCTTAAGCAACACAATTGACCCGTGAACAATGCAGAGATTAAGGGCACCAATCCGGCCACACAGTTGAAATTTGGACAATAACTTTTGAGTAGCCAAAAGGAATTTACTTATAACCTATTCTTGCGTGGAAGCCTCAGTGATCACGCAGATAGTCGGTTAACACACATTTTGTGTGTTATATGTATTGTAAAGTGTATTCTTATAGTAAAGTAAGCTAGAGGAAAGCAATCATAAGGAAAATGTGTTTACTATTCATTAAGTGGCTCATCATAGAGGTTCTTCTCCTCATTTTTGCATTGAGTAGGCTGAGGAGGAGGAGGTGGGAGGAGAGGAGGAGGGGTTGGTCTTGCTGTCTAAGGGGTGGCAGAAGTGAAAGAAAATCCATGTGTAAGTAAGTGACCCACGCGGTTTAAACCCTGTTTCTCAAGGGTCAACTGTTTCAACAGGGAAGTTTTGAAGTGAACTCTTTTTTTTTTTTTTCTTTTTCCTTGAGACAGAGTCTCACTCTGTTGCCCAGGTTGGAGTGCAGTGGCTCGATGTTGGTTCACTGAAATGGAAGTGACCTCTCTTCAAATAGGGCATGGCAGGGAAACAGGGAAGAAAATGGCAAGAGTCTGCCCCACAAACTCAGGACCAAGATCCCCAATTTCTTCCCCTGGTGAGTGGGGCTCTCATTCCCTAGACCACAAAGTCTATTTGGGTTCAAAGATGACCTAGGCTCTGGGCTTGGTCTTCCAAGAGAAGAGGGTATCTGGTCCCTCCCAAGAATGCAGAGTTGTCCACCCCTGGATGAGTGACCGCAGCTCTGACCCTGTCCCTGGTCTGGGCTTCACTCCTCCTGTAGGTGGGCGCGGCTGCAGGCTCAGGAGTTCTCTAAACCAGGCAACACGTGGTTGTTGGTGGGTGTGCTTGCAGGCAGAGGAAGAGGTCTGTGGCTTACACCAGAATCTCAAAGTTGACATCCATAAAAGGTAAAAGCTCCTGCGGGATGCTGACATATAAAACTAACAAGATAACGCCCTGAGACCGGGTGCCGTGGCTCATGCCTGTAATCCCAGCACTTTGGGAGGCCGAGACGTGCGGATCACAAGGTCTGGAGATTGAGACCATCCTGGCTAACACGGTGAAACACCGTCTCTACTAAAAATACAAAAATTAGCCGGGTGCGGTGGCAGGCGTCTGTAGTCCCAGCTACTTGGGAGGCTGAGGCAGGAGAATGGCGTGAACCTGGGAGGCGGAGCTTGCAGTGAGTGGAGATCGCACCACTGCACTGCAGCCTGGACGACAGAGTGAGACTCCGTCTCAAAGAAAAACAAACAAACAAACAAAAAAAAAAAAAACAAGATAACGCTCTGGGTGTACATCCTGGCACACAGGAAGAGCATTCTTGTTCATGGCGGTGGTTTCAAATATTTCAGTGAGTTCTCCCTTGAATGCTTCAGTCGGGAGCCACTTCAGTTCAGCACGGGCAGCAAGGGAGCTTCAATGACTGGTAGTTACGAATTCAAGCTTGTACACAGCGACAGGTCACAGGTCTGTGGAAGATACTGTCAATCAATATTCAGAGGTAGCATTCCATAACTGAAGCATAGGGCATATCTGACCTCATCTGACATGGCTAAAATCATGATTGTTTTTCTAACTGGGAAATTTATGTAACTTATTTGCCAATAAAGAACCATCTCTCTCTCCCCATTTTCTGACACAACGCTAGTCATTAGGGAAATGTTCCGATGATGTTTGTGAAAGAAAAAACCAATGTCTTCCACTGTAATACCACCCATTTCACACATATGACTCTTGCTGCTTCCATGTGACACTAAAAGTATCAGGAGTGCCAGGAAGTCTCTTTAATCATCGTTCTCCAACGTGCTCAGGAGATGAAGTCATTCTGTGAAGTGGACTTCAGTTGACATCAGGGCAACCTGTTTCTGCATCAAAGTCTTGGGAAGCTTCCATCTGTTTTTATTTTATTTTATTTATTTATTTATTTATTTATTCAGAAATAGAGTCTCACTCTGTCACCCAGGCCAAAGTGTAGTGGTATGATCACAGCTCACTGCAGTCTTAACCTCTCAGGGTCAAGCCAATCCTCAGGCCTCCACCACCTGAGTAGCTGGGACTGCAGGTGTGCCACGATGTCCTGCTAATGTTTTATTTTTATTGTTTTATTTTGTGTAGAGTCAGGATCTCATTATGTGGCCAAAGTCGGTCTCAAACTCCTGGTCTCAAGCAATACCTATGTCAGCCTCCTAATGCGCTGAGATTATAGACATGAGCCACGGCACACAGCTGATTTATTATTTTATTTTCTCAGAACTCTATGCAACCTGATTCTTAATACATAAGGAAAGAGAAGCCAGACAAAGGTGGAAGTAGTTACACACGATGTGAGTGTCATTTGGCATTTAGACAAGACAGGCGGATCATAAAAATAAAAGATCCACATGTCGCAATTGGTGGTGGGCTTGGATATGGACTCCAGCACTTTTTATTTTTATTTTTTTCGGAGATAGTGTCTCACTCTCTTGCTCCAGCTGGAGTGCATTGATATAATCGTAGCTCACTGTAATCTCAAACTCTTGAGTTCAAATGATCCTCCGGCCTCAGCCTTCCAAGTAGCTGGGACTACAGATGTACCATCGCTCCAGGCTACTTTTTTTTTTTTTTGAATTTTGTAGAAACGAGGTCTCCCTGTGTTGCCCAGGCTAGTCTCAAACATGTGACCTCAAGCAATCCTTCCGCCTTGGCCTCCAAAGCGCTGGGATTATAGGTGTGAGCCACTGTACCCAGCCAAGAAATCAACTCCACCTGTTTTCTATATAAAGTTTAGCATCTAGATACAAAGCAAAATAATGTTTAAAGATCAAGGAATCTGAAGGGAAGCTGGTGGGAGGGGAATGGGCTGAAGGCAGTGTTTTCTGGTCTACGGTTTTGCTTATTCTTGGACTTTCCAAAGTCCCGAAAGAAGCAGAAGGAAAGTGAGAAGGGAGGAAGAGGCAGGAGGAAAGGAGGAGGGCTGTGCCTCTGAGGTCGCAGATTAGCCCAAGGCGGCTCAGTGGCTGGGAAGGAAGGAAGGAAACCCCCAAGGCCGAAGGTGGAGTCAGAGTCCTGGGTCCAGCAGAGACTGGAGGGGAGGAGGGTCCCGGGAGCCAAAGACCTTCCTGCTAGCATTGCAACCTCTTAAACTGCTTAGGCTTTTATCCAAATTTGGTATGTTCGTATTTTGTAGACCTCCAAACCAAGTCACTCAGGGTAACCCAAGCAGGAAGGGGAGGATGATAGGAGAAGGTGCCCCACCTGATGATGCCCTTCTGGCTTTTATCCATTCCTGGGAATGACTCTTTCTTCAACTCGGGGGATGCCCCTATGGGAGAATACAGTGGCGTGGACCAGCAGTGGAGAATTCCAAGTCCAAAAAACGATTAGCGTTTTAAAGGAAAATAAGAAATCATCCTGCACATGTGAAATATTGGGAAAAAAGGTTGTTACTAATAATTCTCAAGAGACTACTCTGGTGAGATTGGGTTTCTTTGGGGATGTGTGGAACAGGGTATATGTACCGAATGGGCACATCCCACCCTTCAAACTCCTCCCTCAGCTCCTGTCTACTGTAGCAGTCAGAGAGCAGCTCCGGTCCTCATCTCGTCTGAGCGACCCACTCACTCATTCACTCACTCGTTAATTCATTCACTCACTCACTCATTCACTGCTTCACTCGCTCACTCACTCATTCACTCACTCAGTCGTTTACTCATTCACTCACCCTTTTACTCACTCGCTCATTCATTTACTCATTCAATCACCCATTCACTAACCCATTCACTCACTCACTCACCCATTCACTTGCTCATTCACTAACCCATTCATTCACTCAATCACTCACTCATTCACTAAGCCATTCACTCACCCATTCACTCACTCATTCATTCCCTCATTCACTCACTCAGCCATTCACTCATTCACTCACTCATTCACTCACTGACTCATTTCCTCATTCATTCACTCAATCATTCATTCACTCAATCATTCATTCACTCATTCACCTCTTCACTCATTCACTCACTCACTCACTCATTCACTCACCCTTTACTCAACACTCACTCATTTATTGACTCATTCACTCACTCATTTGTTCATTCACTCACTCACTTCTTCACTCACTCGTTCACTTGTTCACTCACTGACTCATTCACTCACTCTTTCCCTCACCCATTCACTCACTCACCCACTCATTTGTTCACTCACTCATTCACTCACTCATCCATTTACTCATTCATTCACTCACTCACTCATTCATTCACTCACTCATCACTCATTTATTCCCTTGGTCACTCACTCATTCACTCATTCACTCACTCCCTCACTCATTTATTCACCGACTCATTCACTAAGTCTCTCATTCATTCACTTACTTACTTATTCACTCACCCATTCACTCACTCACTCATTCACTCATTCACTCAGCAATTCACTCACTCACTCACGTTCACTCATTCACTCATTTACCCACTCACTCACTCATTTACTTCTTCCCTCATCCACTCACTCACTCATTCACTGACTGACTCACTCACCCATTCACTCATTTACTCACTCATTTACTCCTTCACTCACTCACTCACTCCTTCATTCATTCATTCAGCAGCACCCATGACAGGTTCACTCTGTCGTGGGCTCTGCTGTTGCCCTAGGCCTGCAGCAGGGAATAGTCAAAGATCTCTGAATCCATGGCATTCAGACTTTAGCAGGGGGAACTCTGGAGAAGCCTAGCAGATAGGTGAAATGCCCCATGTGTGACACTGAGGAGGATGTTTTAAGAGAAGCAGGGAGGGAACAGGAGTGTGCATGGAGCCCAAAATTTCTAAGAGGGTGATCTGGGGAGGCCTCACCATGCAGGAGACCTTGCAGGACAGACCTGAGGAAGGTGGACAGAGTGGGTAGGGAGAGGAGGGCCTGGGCTGGGGAAAGAGCAGGCGGGGCCTGAGGTTGTCGGGTGCCCGCATCGGCCTCTGGGCAGCACCAGGATCTGAAGGGACCAGAGGACAGGCCAGTGTGCCGTGTGTGGGGCCTGTGACTCCAAGTCAGCAGAGAAGATGCCTGAATTACATGCTGATAGGTGCACCCTGACTTTGAAGTTGAGGACACCCGAGGCACGGAGGTGGGGTGAATGTGGGGGCAGAGCATGGGATGGGGAGGGAGCCTGTGCCGGTCCAGGTCAGAGGCAGTGGCTTGGCCCCAGTGGCTCCAGGTGCAATGAAGAGCCAAGAGGGACTTTCCTGAGGGACTTAGATTCCAGGGTGGAGGAGCACTGCAAGGCTTCAGCCTGAGCCCCTGGGAGGATGGAGTCACGAGGAGCTGAGGTGAGGAAGACTGAGCGGTGGGGGGTTGTGCAGAGATGCAGAGGCCTGAGCTGAGTGGGGCCCCTGCAGATTTGAGATGCCCACTCCATGCACAGGCAGACACAGCAGGGGAGGGGAAGAGGCTGCAGCTCAGGTAGCCCTGGAACGTGTAGCCCGACATGCTGGGGCAATGGGTCATGGTGCCCTCATGGCTGGGAGCTGCTTCCCTCCTGGGATGCTACAACTCCTTTAGGGCATATGGGCAACTCCTGCGCTCACCACAGAGGGGAAGCGGGAAGGGCATCTGTCCCTATGCATGTTCTCCTTCACTTGGTCCTAGGCAGGTCCCAGGCAGCACCTCCCCTCCCAAGTGGCTCCCCTTGGCCCCTGCCCCTAGTGTTCACAGCCAGACCCTCGAAGAGGGCTGGACTCAGCGGCTCACTTCTAATGAATAGAAGCAGGCAAAAGAGATGGCGGTCTCTCCTGAGATTGGATTGGGAGGGGCTGCAGGTTCCGTCCATTGGAATTCTCCCCCTGGCTCTTTATAGGTGCTAGTTCTGGCAAAGCCAGTCACTGGCCCAGGGCAGAGGGTGGCCTGAAGCTGATGCCACGGAGAGACTGGGGCCTTCAGTCCAACAGCCTACAAGCAACAGAACCCTGCCAGCAACACAGAAGCGAGCGTGAAATCGGCTCCTCCCCTGATGAGCCTGAGCCTTCAGAGGACAAGGCAGCCCTGGGCAGACACCTGCTGCAGCTGCGGAGAGCCCCTGGGGCAGAGGGCCCAGGGAAGCCTGAACTCCTGGCCCAAGGAGTAATCATTCCTGTGGTATAACTGTGTGCTGGTGTGGGCCACAGTTTGGAGTAACCTGTCAAGGGACAATAAAGAACAAACACACACCTCAGGTCCTACTGGGTGGAAGCTGTAGGGTCAGCACGGCATGTAATATCTGTCAGGCCTGAGCCCAAGCCAAGCCATTGCATCCCCTGTGACTTGCATGTATATGCCCAGATGGCCTGAAGTAACTGAAGAATCACAAAAGAAGTGCAAATGGCCTGCCTCGCCTTAACCGATGACATTCCACCACAAAAGAAGTGAAAATGGCCGGTCCTTGCCTTAAGCGATGATATTATCTTGTGAAATTCCTTTCCCTGGCTCATCCTGGCTCAAAAAGCTCCCCCACTGAGCACCTTGTGACCCCTACTCTTGCCCGCCAGAGAACAACCCTCCTTTGACTGTAATTTTCCTTTACTTTCCCAAATCCTATAAAACGGTCCCACCCTTATCTCCCTTTGCTGACTCTCTTTTTGGACTCAGCCCACCTGCGCCCAGGTGAAATAAACAGCCATGTTGCTCACACAAAACCTCTTTGGTGGTCTCTTCGCAGGAACGAGCATGGCAACATCTTCCAGTTCAATTAGAAGATTCATTGCTAAGGCCAAAGATTAAAAAAAAACAAAAAAAAACCATACCTTTAATTGTAGCACCATTAAAATACATGACTTGCAAAGAAAGAAAAAAAAAAAAAAAAGAGCCATAGCCATTCTTTTCCATCTTAGTTACAGGTATATATTAATATATGTTAATTCCCTGACTGACTGAGCAATGGGCCAAACTTATAAGAACAGATGTGTGAGGACCGTCAGTGACCACCCTGACCTCAGCCCTTATATACAGACAAATTTTTGAACATAATCTGTAGCCTTGGGGGTCTTGACACTCTAAATTTTATTGTTTTTAATTAACTATTTCTATTCCCTAAGCAATACCTGTTCATCGGAGAGAAAAAATGGCATTACCTATACTAAGCAAAAGAAAGGAAATAAAATGTTCAGAAACATTTACATATATATGCAGACACACACACACACTCGCACACACGCACGCACAGGCTCGCACTATGTCTAGGCCTGCCTTTTCACTTATTTGTATGTCCTGAACATATTTCCATGTCAGTAGACACTTATCTTCGTAGCGGTAACAGCAATTAAATATTATTGCAGCGTCTATTTTTACCATCATTTATTTAACTCATCATGTTTGAACTGTTAGGTTGTGTCTATCGTTTTCTGTGTTATAGACAATTTGATGACAAATGACCAATCCCCTAACGTTCAATATAAAAATATCAATTGTATAAGGAGATAAGGGTATTTGGCTAAAATAAAATTCAGTGTGCCCCAACTTCTCCACATGTAATATGCTCTAAAAAGGCATGAATGATTACATTAGCCCTTCTATTCTCCAGCACAGATCCTGAGCCCAGCGGTGGGTGCAGGTGCTCAGAGCCTCGGTCTGCTCTTCTGCCCGCCAGAAGGCAAAGGCCACTCAACTGCCACCTTAAGACACCCAGGATTCTCCTCTCCTTTTTTATTAATAGAATAATGCTCAGGCTCAGTGCATGAGAGCAGCGCTCTCCGACTTTGCATTCATCAGAGTAACCTAGGTGGTTTGTTTAAAAATATACATTCCCTAGCTGCGCTCCCAGAAACTGGACTTCAGTGGTTTAGTGGGGGTGTGCATAGGACAGGTGATTCTGAGGACCACGAGGGGTTAGGAATTTCCCCGTGAATTCTGGCCAAGGGAGAGATCAGACCATCCAGCATTGTCCGCAGCATATTTCTTTTTCCTCTTTTGCAATGAATATTTGATGCTCAGCGGGATGAGCCCCAGGATGAGGCACATAGCCAAGAAAAATCCATGCCTCTCCATCTTTTCCCCAGGATTGCCCTTTGGCGAGACGCTCCTTTACGATTGCTTCACTTTCCCCGGTTCATAGAACAAGCCTCTTCTTAGTCTCTTTTGTTGTCTCTTATCTGTTCAACAAACACCCACTGCGCAGGACCATCCTCCGGTAAGCCCTCGAGTGGGGCCGTTTGGCAGTCCTACTTCGCGAGGTGAGCACTGAAGGAACCGGGATCCCATAAGCCCGTGCTGTTGTGGGGGCTGCCCCCTCTCCCATTGTAGGTAACTGGCACCAGGCTGTTAAGCTGTGGATGGACAACCGCACAGCGCATTGCGTGTGCGTATTTCAGCACTTGGCGTTGGCCAGTGAAGTCAGCCGAGGTCGGCACAGTGTACAGCAGCGCGCGTGTCCGTGGGGAGGAAGGGTCGTCCCGCCTCCCTGCCAGGCCAGTCCTGTTGCGCCTCCTCCAGCCCCACTCTGACTTTCGTGTGCCCAGGCATCTCTGAGGGTCGCGCCCCGATACCCTCCTCCACCCCAAGGCTTCTTTTCCCAAAGGGCCAGGCTGGTGGCTCAGGAGCGCCACAGCCCCCGTGGGCCCGGGAAATCGCAGTTTCGTCATAGCTAAGCCTGCCGCGCTCAGCTTTTCTCGCCACCTGAATGATCCACTCTCCGTGCGTCCTTCCCGACCTCAGGCTGCAGAGAAAACTTGGGGGCGGGGGTCGAGGAAGCCAGGCGCCGGGGCTCCCAGCGCAGCCCCCAGAGGAATCCTGCGGGCAACTACAAGCTGTGCGAGCGGCCGGGCTCGGCGCTGACAACAGCCGGAGCGACCGGGCCCGCCGCGAGCCTCCGCGTCCAGGTAGGGTCTCCGCGCCCCAATTCCATCCCGCCCCGCCATCGGCGCTCCCAGCAGGTGCGGGGTTTCCACCCGCCCCGCCGTTCGCGCCCATTCACGGTCTCCCTTGCCCCCCCCGGGAGATGCTCCCCGCGTTCTATTCCGTCCCGCCATGGCGAGCCCAGCAAACGTAGTGACACCGCCCCCATGCGTTTTCCCCTCCCCCGGACGCTGCCCCTGCCCCAACCTGTGGCGCTCCGGGCATCTCTAAAGCCCCCAACCAGAGTCCTCCAACCCACCCGCGAGGCTCGCGCACCAGCAACGCGGCCCCACCCGCAGGGACCCCGCCCACCTGTGGAGGTACCCCCGCATCTGCGACATCCCCCACCGCTAGCGCGGCCCCTACCTACCACGACCCCCGCGTAGGTGCTCCTGCCCACACCCGCCCCCTCCCCGCCAGCCCCTGCCCTTTCCCTGCCCGTTTCCCTGCCCCTTTCCCTGCTCCTGCCCCTAGCCGCGCCCCCGCCCCGGCAGGCCCTCCTGTGCGCTTGGGCCCCGCCCGTCACCGCCCATTGGCGCTGGCGCCGGGCGGGGGCGCGGGCGCGGCAGCAGTTCCGAGTCCGGCGCGCTCGGGCAGGGTCCCCATTGCCTGCCGCGCACCCGGACTAGCGATTCCCCTCGGCCTCCTCGCCATGGAGGCGGACGACTCCCGGGACCCCAAGGGCTCCTTGCGGAAGTTCCCGGAGCACCTCTCCGGGGCCAGCAAGGCCATCGGCGTGTTGACCGGCGGCGGGGATGCTCAAGGTGCGCGCCCCCCTCCAGGTGGCGAGGTCGGGACGGACGGAGAGAGGGAGAACAGGGCGAAGGGGATGGGGGGACAGGGCAGAAGAGGGGGGGAGCGATGGGAGGACCCGGGGAAAGATGGGGGAAGCGATGAGAAGAACCGGGGAGAAGAGCGGGGAAGCGATCGGGAGAACTGGGTCGAAGCCGGTGCCCGGGAGCGGCAGGGCAGGGGTACCTGCGGGGCAGCGTGAGCCGTCAAGGCAGCCCCGGGGTCCTTGCCGGGTGGGGCGGAGGAGGGGAAGGGACATGGCGGTAGGAACCTCCATCCGAAAGATAGTGAGCTTTCCATCCCCTCCGGTTTATATTTTAAATTGAGCCTGGCAGAGGGAGTCGCCTGGAGCGCCCTCGGGGGTCGTTCTGCCTCTGAGCTGTAGGACGGGGCCGGGCTTCCCCTCCGAAGCGAGGGTACAGAGCGATCACTTCCTAAGTGGCCCCCCGCCCCCCAACTCCGCTCCACACCACCACCCAGCATGTCGAGAAAGAAACGGCCGTGTCCCCGCACGCCTCCTGTCGCCTCTTGCCCGGCGCGGTGTGGGCGGGGTCCCGGCTGCTGCAATGCAGGACGCGGCGGGGGTGCTCTGGGTTCCCGCCTGGCGTCTCCGAGGCGGTCCGGCAGCCCCTCGCGTTTCCGCTGGAAGATTTACAAAAAGGGTTTCTTGTGCTCGGATGTGCTGTCGCCTTCTGGCTCGTGACAAAACTGAAAAGTAAAATGGGTCCCAGGACCTCCCCGCCAGCCTCCGCGGACCGGAAGGACCAGAAAGCTGGGACTCCGGGACGTCATCGGCGCCGCGGCGCGGGCTCTGGGCTTCCCCTGCCCTGCAATGTGGAAGCGGCTCTCCAGGAAGGGCCCGAGCCTGGGCCCACGACGCGGGCGTCCCGGGAGGACATTTAACATTGAAGAGCGGGAGGTGATGGAGAGTGCGCTCCAGAGGCCCCGGGTGCACGTAGGGGCGCCTGTGCCCGGGATCAGGAGGGTGAGACCTTCTCCGTCAGGTAGCCTTGTTAAATCTATCTGAAAGTCACAGGTAACTAAGTGTCAAGTCGTCACAGATATTTAAGTATCCTGAATGGATGGCTACGGAAAACATGAAAACATCGTTACTGGTTACGTGCATGATGCATCAAAAACATTGTTGCCTGCACAGTGGCAGCACTGATATTTGTGGGCTTTTGAACGTGTGGACTGGAGTGTTAAGAGTCCTTCAGAGTTATGACAGTAGTTTGCTTTGAATGTTCTTTTCTTGGCGAATAAATGTTGTACATTGAATTTACCCAGGAAACTAGGAAGGTGAACCCACACGAAGGACACAGACCTGTGGGCTGCTCCAGGCACCATTAGGGCGTTTCGGGGCCTGAGCCATGGGCTTCCCGCTCAGCCTCCTGAGAGCGGTGACAGCGTCTCTGTTCTGCCTCACACTGGACCGGTTAGTTTCATATTTTTGTTATGGTTCCGAAGCTACAAGCGGTTGGATTCTGCGAGTCACTCTCTGTCTTCCTCCTCCAGCTGCTTTCAAATGGGCCATGTCTTTTTTTAGAACTGCTTTTTAAAGCAGTGATTGGGGTGAGTTGTAGTGCTGGCCTGAACTGCAGAGGGAGCGCATTGAGGGACCTGGGTTTTGATGCTGTGCACATCAGCTGAGTCACCAGCCCAGGGCCCTGTTAGTCCCATTATTAAGCTCATTTCTTGCCCTTCTCATTGTTACTCGACGCCTTAAAAAAAAAAAAAAAGCAAACTCCTGCTTGCGGTCACTGGCTGTTTGGCAAATGGGTGTTTACCCTGGAAAGAGGGGCATTTTGTCCTCTGGACCATCTAAGGCGCCCTTTAGTGACGTGGTCGGTTTCTGACCACTCTATTCTGTGGGCGTCCTTCCTGCTTCCACCTTCCCTTTCCAAACGCCTCCGCCTCCAGGGCTTTAATTTTCCTTCTGTGTGTGTGTCACGCAGAGGTTATGACTATTGTGCCAGTGGCCTTTTTTTTTTTTTTTTTTTTTTTTTTTCTGCTGAGGGCCCAGAACTTGCTACATCTCAAAAGAAGCAATTGCACCCATTTGTTCGCAATGATCATAAACAGCGCCCTCTAAGGGAGACTAATTGGTCAACCCGTCTGCTGTGGGTAGAAAGACAGCGGTGGCCGCGGAACGAGGGCTCTGCCTCTTCAGAGCCTGCACAACCATCCTGCTTTCTTTCTTCAATATCCAGTAGGGGGGTTAATTTTAATGAGCCCTTGAAACCAACAAAGCAGGAAAGTGCAAAGACATTGAGTTGCGAGATTTAAAATGACAACCAGCAGCCTCTCATTCTTCCTTCACTGGGGGTTGCCGCTTCGTTTTGGGGCTGCAGGGTATGTTTGGCAGCGACATCGGACCTTTGTGCTGTGCGACTCATGAATTGAGATAGTTCTTTACTAAGTGTTTTGTGCAGTAGGTATGAAAATGGGGAAAGAAGGAGCACTGTCTGGGGTGGAGAGGCGTGGAGAGACGCTGTGATACATAGCGGGTCCTTTTCTTCTGGGCTCCTGGTTAGAAATCTTTTTTTTTTTTTCCTAATAGCTTGACAGATGGTTTTTGTGTCTTAATTAAAAGATTGAAGACTGTAGGCCGGACCCAAACTAATTCCATTGGCATCAGAGAGAAGGATTCTTTACATATTTATCTATAGGCATAATTGATTTTTTTTTTTTTTTTGCTGAATTATCTGGTTAGTCAAATCATATGTTAGAGAAGTAATATTTAAAATTTTAAAAAATGTATCTGTAAACCTATCCCCCTTCCATTCTAGTCTTTCTCTCTGTGTAATTTTAGCAACTTGAACCAAGATGTACATAGAGTTTATATTCTTTTAATATCTTGCTACTTCATTGTTTTAATGTTTAATCTTTGGGTTGATGTATCACAGGTTACTTGACCATTTCTTACAGGTGTTTGGTTTAGTTTTTTTTTTTTTTCCTTTAACTCTAATGTAAATTTGAATGTTTGGCTGGTAGTTTTAGCAGGATTTAAGGCAGAGCCTCAGTTAGGGCCGTGGATCGATTTATGGTCCCTAGCTTGAAGAGGGAGGCGGCAATCTGCCCTTTCTTCTAAAATTGATATGTTAAATCACAATGGACATTTACTTGATTTTGAGCACTTGGGACTCCCGTGGGGTTCACTGGTATTGCAAGGTCAGGACTGGGGATCTACTGCTGGAGAGGCTCCCAGCGTGCCCAGCGCAGGGTCCTGAGCACGTTGCTGCAGGACAGAAGTCCTGGGCTTTGTCCTCCAGCAGCCATCGCTCTGGGAAGAACTGGCTGCTCCAGGAATGAGGTCAATGCTCTGAAGCCCACAGTCAGCAGACCAGCAAAGGTCAGCACAGACGACCTTATATGAATCATTCATTTAACAAGCATTCATGGAATACACACTCCGTGCAGTTGGAACTTAGAGTGGAGGGCCATCAGCTCACTGTTGTCTGAGCAGAGCTTGGTCTCTGGCTCCCTGTTGAACTTAGAGTGGAAGGCCAGCAGCTCACTGTTGTCTGAGCAGAGCTTGGTCTCTGGCTCCCTGTTGTAGCCTCCGTTCCTAGGAGGTGCATGGTGAGTGTTGGGGAACCCTCCACAGGCACAGTTGCCGAACAAGGACCCCTCCCAAGGGCGTCAGCCCTGGGCCCTGAGCTCTGAAGAGGAGGAAGGCATTCCTAGGGCCGACTTCCCTTCTGGATACTGAGCTCTGCACCTGGAGAAACTCTTCCACATTCACTGCAGTGAAGGTCATAAAACAAATAACACTTTAGAGACTGGGACCTGCATTCCCCAGAATTTCCATGGCCACAGGTGGTGGCTGCACCATGCAACTGGTGTCTCTGTTCCCTGGAATTTCCGTGGCCATAGGTGGTGGCTGTATCATGTGAATGAGGGTCTATGTCCCCTGGAATTTTCATGGCCATAGGTGGTGGCTGTACCATGCGACTGGGGTCTGCGTTCCCCAGAATTTCTGTGACTGCAGGCTGTGGCTGCACCATGGGACTGGGGTCTGCATTCCTTGGAATTTCCATGGCCATATATGGTGGCTGTACCACATGATTGAGGGTCTGCGTTCCCTGGAATTTCCGTGGCCATAGATGGTGGCCGTACCATATGACTGAGGGTCTGCGTTCCCTGGAATTTCCATGGCCATAGATGGTGGCTGTACCATGTGACTGAGGGTCTGAATTCCCTAGAATTGGCCATAGATGGTGGCCGTACCATGTGTCTGAGGGTCTGCGTTCCCTGGAATTTCCGTGGCCGCAGATGGTGTACCATGTGACTGAGGGTCTGCGTTCCCTGGAATTTCTGTGGTCACAGATAGCGGCTGTATCATGCAACTGGGGCCTGCATTCCCTGGAATTTCCATGGCCACAGGCGGTGGCTGCATCATGCATCAGGTCCTGTCTCAGGAGTTGGTGCCATTCTCTCTGTTACTCCCTCACCTGACACAGAGCGGCAGTCCCTGACCTTATCACTCCCAGGAAACACACAGGCATCTGTTTTGGATCCTTGTTTTATTTCCTCATCACCTTTGTCATCAAAGGGAAATTCACATCCCTATAAAGCTGAAAATGGTGTGGGGCCCCCTGGTGGTCTTTCCAAGACATTATCAGCAGGTAAACTAGACCTAATGGACCAGTGTACCTGAAATGAAAACAGAAAGGTAAGTCGTATCACTAAGCTTTGCTGGGAGATTCGGGGTCTTTGTCAGTGACAGAATCATCCAAAGTAAGTTGTTTGTTCACTGCAGATCGACACGGTTAGCTGTGTCGGGATTAAACTTACCCAGTGTCGACAGAGTGAAGCTTAATCCTCGTGGAAGGGTGTCAAGTTCATTGAAGAATAGCTGCCGAGCCTGCTATTGTCGGGAGAGGGGCAGGTGCGGCTCTCCCTTAGCCCAGTGCTGAAGCAGGCCGGGCTCACTTCAGGCTGTGCGTGTGAGCGAGCTGGATTTTTAGCACGCTGGGACGAGAAAGCACAAACATCTATTTTTAACTTGTGGGTGACCTTCTTCTGTGCTGCTTGAGTCTCTGTGGACCTTTCTCTGTTTCCTTCCTGAGGAGTCTGTGCCAGGGTCCCAGGCGTTCTCTGGGCTGCACCTCCGCGCATGCCCACTCAGGAGCTCCTCCTGGTGGCTGTGGGACCGGGCTGGGCCCACACTGTCAGCATCGTCCGGGGTAAGCAAGCCCGTCCCTCCACACCTCAGTGTCCCCAGCTGTTGAACAGGGCCAATCAACTGACCGTCAGGATTAATGGGGATCAGATGCGCTCATCTCATAGCCCTGCTTGGTAAACAGCCACTTCCACTCTGTCCTCCAATGTGCTGCTCTAGACTTTTTCTTTACCTGCATTTACCAGGTGATTCGAGGTGATAGTGACTCTCAAGAGGGACGTACAGAGGAAATCAGTGGAAGAGATCTCGAGGAGCAGACATGGGTGCAGGGAACACTGTGCGGGGAGCACGGGTGCAGGGAACATAGGCATGGGGAGCACAGATAGGTGTGGGGAGCATGGGCGTGGGGTGGAGGGGTGCAGGGAGCACGGGTGCCCGGAGCACAGGTGTGGGGAGCACGGGTGCAGGGGACATGGGTGCGGGGAGCACGGGGACCGGTAGCACAGGGTATGGAGAGCATGTGTGTACTTGCTCTGCTCTGACAGATGCTGCCGAGCACGTACTCTGTGATCAGATGGGTCAGAGCCTCAATGCCTCTTTTTTTAAAAAAATCTTTTTTTTTAAAGATAGGACTTCCCTCTTCCTGGTGGCCCCTTTTAGTTCATACTCTTTTAAGCCTGCTTTTCCAGAGGAAAGCTAGGAAGGATGGCCTATATAGGTTCCAGTCTGGGCATATCTGGAAGAATGGCCTGTTTTAGGTTTGAGTCTGGTGTATCTGGGGACATCTTTGAGCCTCCACTCAGAGTCCCAGAGCCACCTGTAGAGGCTCCCCAAATGTCTGCTGGGACTTTCCCCTCTGCTCGGGGATGATGAAGAGCAGAACCTCACCCTGCCACGACCTCTGGGGTCCTCCTTCCTGGAGGGCAGTGCCTTGGTGGCCAGTGTGTGTAGAAGGCTGGGCTGGCACCTTCGGGCTATGCTGTGCAGCGGGGGCTCATGCCATGGGGCATTCTTGTGCTCTGCACCGGGACAGCTGACGTTGGGCATCCTCGTGCACTGTGGACCACATGGGGTGCACATGAGCCAGACAGCTCCTGGAATTCGGAGCCTAGTTCTGCCTCAGGCCACCCACCTGTCTGTGGCACTTCTGGGGGATTGTGGGAACCATATGAGTCGGTGTCCCCACCCTCACTGGCTGGACACCTGTGCCAGGCTGGAGCTTTATGTGTCACCATCACCTGTTCCGAGTTGCGTGAATATTTATTTTCGTTACCTACTCTCATAAGCTTTCCTTTTTATAAAAAAAAATTCAGAGACAGACTTTGAAGTCTCCTGGCCCCACCCTTTGTGGACCTAATGGTATTGCAGAAATTATGGCTTCAATTATGTGTAATAACTGGGGCTACTTTAAAAGTCATGTAAAGGAACAAGGTGGAGTGGCCATTTCAAGCGGTACATCATGATGGATTCTTCAGTGAATATTATCATGCTTTCAACACATTTTCTCTTTTTATTTACTTTGGAGAATATAATGGGTGCTCAGAAGCTGTTGGAATTTAGTAACAGGAAGTCATCCTTAGGAGCTATTTAAGCAAGGGGACAGTTGGAGTAAATGTAAGTTATGAACACA
Organism: Macaca nemestrina; assembly: GCF_043159975.1. Lineage (NCBI taxonomy): Eukaryota > Metazoa > Chordata > Mammalia > Primates > Cercopithecidae > Macaca > Macaca nemestrina. The sequence continues at coordinate 34,031 of NW_027257616.1, forward strand.
CACTTATTCCAAACCAGAGAAATAAAAGCATCAACTGTGCTGGGGTTGAAACTTGGTTGCTAGTGTGTCTTTCCTGCCCACAGTGACTGTGGCAGTGCTGTGGCCAGGAAATTCTGGAAAGAAGACTTGGTGCCAGTGGTAGTTTTTGTGACGATTCATTTGCTTTCAGCTCAAGTGACTATAGTCTTACTTGCAAATGGCTAGGTCTCCACCAGTGGACCACAACATTGACATAGGACAAATGAGAAATGACCCTTGGGTTTTTAACAATTATTATTTTTAATGGACACATTATGGTACATATCCATGGGATACAGTGTGATATTTCAATACACGTTTATCATGTGTAATTAGCAAATCAGGGTAATTAGCATGTCCGCCTTCTCAAACATTTATCATTTCTTAATACTGGGAATATTTAAAATCCTCTCTTCTAGCTGCTTGAAAATATACAATAAATTATAAACTACAGTCACCCTACAAGGCTATAGCATACTAAACCTCATTTTTACTATCTAGATGTAATTTTGTATCCATTAACCAACCTCTCCCTTTCTGCCTTCCCGCCGCCCTTTCCTGTCTCTAGATTCCACTGTTCTCCCTTCAGAAGGTAGAATATCATTTTCCTCATAGAGACCTTTAACCCTCTTGGTTAGACTTCTTCCGAGGTATTTTTATTTTTATTTTATATTTTTGTAGCTAAATGGGATTGCTTTCTTGATTTCTTTTTCCACTGGCTCATTGTTAGTCTACAGAAATGCTACTGATTTTTATATGTTTATTTTGTATTCTGTAACTTTACTGAATTTGTTTATCGGTTCAAAGAGATTTTTGCTGGAGTCTTTTTTTTTTTTTTTAATATATAAGAGCATATTGTCTGAAAACAGACAATTAGAGTTCCTCCTTTCCACTCTGGGTGCCCTTGATTTCTTTCTCTTGCCTAACTGCTCTTGACTAGGACGTTCAGTGCTGTGTTGGATAGGAGTGGCACAAGTGGGCGTCCTTGTCTTGTTACAGGTGTCAGAGAAAAACTCTTAGTATTTCCTCATTCACCATTATGTTAGCCGTGGGTTTGTCACATATGGCCTTTATTGTGTTGAGGTGTGTTTCCTTCAGTGCCTAGTTTGTTGAGACTTTTTATCATGAAGCAGCGTTCAATTTTATCAAATGCTTTTTCTGTATCTGTCGAAATGATACGGTTTTTGTCCTTAATTCTGTTGATGTGATGTAGCGTGTTTATTGATTTGTGTTTGTTGAGCAATCCTTGCATCCTGGGATAAATCCCACTTGATCATGGTGTATAATCTTTTCGATTTACTGTTGGATTCAGTTTGTTAGTATTTTGTTGAGGATTTTTGCATCTGTGTTCATCAGGGGTATTGACCTATGGTTTTCTCTTTTTATTGTGTCCTTGTCTTATTTTGGTATCAGGGTAATGCTAGCCATGAAGAATGAACTTGGCAGAATTTCCTCCTCTTCAATATTTTTGGAATAGCATGAGAAGAATTGAAATAAAAATTTGTAGAATTCAGCTGTGAAGCCACCTAGTTCTGGGGTTTTCTTTGTTGGGAGACATTTTATTATTACATAGTCATACATGTTACTCATTATTGGTCTGTTTAGATTTCCGTTTCTTCTTGGTTCCATCTTGGTAGGTTGTACATGTCCAGGAATTTATCCATTTCCTCTAGGTTTTCCAATCCGTTGACATACAGTTGTTAAAAATAGTCTCTAATGATCCCTTGTATTTCTGTGGTATCAAATGTAATTCTCCTTTTCTGTTTCTAATTTTATTTATTTGAGATTTCTTTTTTTTTCCTTAGTGTAGCTAATGGTTTGTCTATTGTATTTATCTTTTCAAAAAACCAACACTTTTTTCTTCATCTTTTATATTTGTTAGTTTCCATATTATTTACTTCCTCTTCGATCTTTGTTATTTCTTTTCTTCTACCACTACTGGATTTGATTTGTTGTTGCTTTTCTAGCTCATTGCAGTTCATTGTTAGGTTGTTTATTTTAAATCTGTTTTTTAAATGTAGGAGTTTATTGTTATAACCTTTCCTCTTAATACTGCTTTTGCTGTATACCATAGGCTTCGATATGTTGTGTTTCTGTTTTCTTTTTTTTTTTTTTTTTTGAGACGGAGTCTCGCTCTCTCTCCCGAGCTGGAGTGCAGTGGCCAGATCTCAGCTCACTGCAAGCTCTGCCTCCCGGGTTCATGCCATTCTCCTGCCTCACCCTCCCGAGTAGCTGGGACTACAGGCACCCGCCACCTCGCCCAGCTAGTTTTTTGTATTTTTTTTTTTTTAGTAGAGACGGGGTTTCACCATGTTCTCCAGGATGGTCTCGATCTCCTGACCTCGTGATCCGCCCGTCTCGGCCTCCCAAAGTGCTGGGATTACAGGCTTGAGCCACCGCGCCCGGCCGTGTTTCTGTTTTCAATTATTTCAAGAAATTTTTAAATTTCCTTCTTAATTTCTTCATTGACCCATTGGCTAGTCAAGGGCATATTGTTTAATTTCTATGTATTTATAGTTTTGAAAGTTCTGCTTGTTGTTGATTTGTTTTTTGTTTGTTTGTTTATTAAACTTTATGTTCTAGGGTACATGTCCACAATGTGCAGGTTTGTTACATATGTATGCATGTGCCAAGTTGGTGTGCTGCACCCATTAACTTGTCGTTTACATTAGGTGTATCTCATAGTGCTATCCTTCCCCCCTCCCCTCACCCCACAACAGGCCCCGGTGTGTGATGTTCCCCTTCCTGTGTCCAAGTGATCTCACTGTTCATTTCCCACCTATGAGTGAGAACATGTGGTGTTTGGTTTTCTGTCCTTGCGATAGTTTGCTAAGAATGATGGTTTCCAGCTGCATCCATGTCCCTACAAAGGACATGAACTCATCCTTTTTTATGGCTGCATAGTATGCCATGTTGTATATGTGCCACATTTTCTTAATCCAGTCTGTCATTGATGGACATTTGGGTTGGTTCCAAGTCTTTGCTATTGTGAATAGTGCCGCAATAAACATACGTGTGCATGTGTCTTTATAGCAGCATGATTTATAATCCTTTGGGTATATACCCAGTAATGGGATTGCTGGGTCAAATGGTATTTCTAGTTCTAGATCCTTGAGGAATGGCCACACTCTTTTCCACAATGGTTGAACTAGTTTACAGTCCCACCAACAGTGTAAAGGTGTTCCTATTTCTCCACATCCTCTCGAGCACCTGTTGTTTCCTGACTTTTTAATGATCGCCATTCTAATTGGTTTGAGGTGGTATCTCATTGTGGTTTTGATTTGCATTTCTCTGATGGCGAGTGATTATGAGCATTTTTTCATGTGTCTATTGGCTGCATAAATGTCTTCTTTTGAGAAGTATCTGTTCCTTGTTGTTGATTTATAGCTTTATTCTGTTACAGTCTGAGAATATCCTAGACGTTATTTCAATTTTTAAAAAATGTATTGAGACTTCTTTTGTAGCCTAGCGTGTGGTTGATTCTAGAAAATGTTCCATGTGCCGATGAGAAGAATGTGCATTCTGTATCTGTTGGATGAAATGTTCTGTAAATGTCTGTTAGGTCCATTTGGTCTACACTGTACTTTCAACTTGATAATTTGTTGTTATTTTTGGTCTAGATGATCTCCAGTGCTGACAGTGGGGTTCTGAAGCCCCTACTATTGTTGTGTTGGTCTCTCTCTCTCTCTCTCTCTCTCTCTCTCTCTCTATATATATATATATATATATATATATATGTACGTGTGTGTATATATATGTGTGTGTGTGTATATATATATGTACGTATATATATATATATTTGAGACGGAGTTTTGCTCTTGTTGCCTAGGCTGGAATGCAGAGGTGAAATCTCAACTCATTGCAACCTCCACCTCCTGAGTTCAAGTGATTCTCCTGCCTCAGCCTCCCGAGTAGCTGGGATTACAGGCATGTGCCACCATGCTGGGCTAATTTTTTGTATTAGTAGAGACAGGGTTTCACCATGTTGGCCAGGCTGGTCTTGAACTCCTGACCTCAGGTGATCCACCTGCCTCCACCCCGCAAAGTGCTGGAATTACAGGTTTGAGGCACCTTGCCCGACCTCTCTCTCTATTTAGATCTACTAATATTTGCTTTATATATCTGGATGCTTTGTTGTTGGGTGCACATATACTCGTAATTTTTATATCCTCTTGCTATATTGATCTCTTTATTACATAATTACCTTTTTGTCTCCTTTTTACAGTTTTTGACTTAAATTGTGATTGGTCTGAAATAAATATAGCTACTCTTGTTCACTTTTGAGTTCCATTAATGTGGAACATGTTTTTCCATCCCTTCACATTTAGTCTATGTGTGTCTTTACGGCTGAAGTGAGTTTTTTGTAGGCAGCATGTAGTTGGTTTTTCTTCTTTTAAATCCACTCAGCCCATCTATATCTTTTCATTGGGAAGCTTGGGGTTATTTTGCTATTGATATCACAGTCCAGACATTAAGATTTTCTCACTTAAGTTATTTGTACACAAATTAATATGAAGAGGAAATAGAGTTTTTCTTTTGTCTTTTAAAGATGGCGACGGATTATTATTTTGATTTCATACAAGTAAGGGACTTACCATGCCTGTTGGAATTTTAGAATTTCTTTCCTGTTTTTAGGAACAGCAATGATCTGTAATGGATTCCTGGAATCACCCAGTGATGTTCTGAATATCTTAAAAGTTTCCTTTCATGTCTCACTTTCTATTTCTCCCCTAGTAGTCATGCACCCAGGGCAGGATATGGCCTTCCATTTCCTTGGTTTCTTGATGATTTCTTAGGTTTAGTGTTTGACACAGTTCGGATTCTGGATAAAATCAGCCCTTCTGGAAAGTGTGTAAATCAAACAAGGACTTTCTGGTGGCGTTATACAGGTTTCCCATGCCCCATGAGTACAGGAATAGCTCCCTGGGGAAGGAGTATGGGCACATGATGGCAGGGAGCCATTCTTGGATGGTCCCATCGTTCTGCAAGAATTCTCATGCAGGGAGAAGAAGCACGCGGCGACTGAGCTGGTAGGGATTCTGCTGATGGTTTTAATCGTTATGATTTGCTCCTGAAAGGTGATGTGGGATGAAGTGAAATATTTAGAATGCTGACATTCCTTGAAACAAAAATATAGAAAAAATCTTATAATTGCAGGGTGCCTTGTAGTTTTCACCTGCTCTCATGTGGATCCTTTTTCGTCCTTCTGAAATGCTTTCCCAGGAGAGAGCATTGTTCTCTTTATATAGACGAGGAGCCTGGGTTTCAAATGGTTAGGAATTCATCGCAGGCATTGGAATCTTTGGTTTCCTGGAACATTTTCTATTCAAGTACAGACCACATGACCTCTAAAGGCTGGCTCACTCTTTTTTTTTTTTTTTAGTTTGTTTGTTTTTTGAGATGGAGTCTCGCTGTGTCACCCAGGCTGGAGTGCGGTGGACAGATCTCAGCTCACTGCAAGCTCTGCCTCCCGGGTTTACGACATTCTCCTGCCTCAGTCTCCTGAGTAGCTGGGACTACAGGCACCTGCCACCTCACCTGGCTAGTTTTTTGTATTTTTTTTTTAGTAGAGACGGAGTTTCACCGTGTTAGCCAGGATGATCTCGATCTCTTGACCTCGTGATCCGCCCGTCTCGGCCTCCCAAAGTGCTGGAATTATAGGCTTGAGCCACCGCACCTGGCTGGCTCACTCTTAACACCACGATTGGGGATCCAGCCTCACCTCTGGGGTGGGTGGCAGGAACTCCACAGCCATCCTGGGTGCTCTGGGGTGGGGTGGCTGAACTGTGGCAGCCCCTCCCAGCTGAGCAGCAAGGCCAGGGAAAGCTCATTCCATTCCCCTTTGTTCTAACCAGGTAGAGGCTTACACTGCACATTTCCTTAGCTGGGAACATTTAGAACTTTACATTTAAAATCTAATCGGTGATCCAGGGGCTAGATACATGGGTACTCACTGTACAATTCCTACCTTTTTTGTATATTTAAAAATTTTTTTATGTATGTCATGGACGACAAAAGAAATGCAACCCCTTTGAGTTAGCTTTTCTGTATAGCATCTTCTAGAATCAGGAGGCTGGCCAGAGTTTTGTTTCATCAGAAATCTTAATCTTTCTGGTCAAGAGACGGCATTATTAAATTCTTAGTTGTGTGGTTTCTGGGAAACAAATATTCTAAATGAGTTCCAGGAATCACCTCTGTGACGTTTCTACAGGAAAAGTGACCACTCTTAAAGCTTCGCTGTCACTAGCAAGAATGATTGTGATGGTTTCTAAGCCGTCTCCAGACAATCTTTAGTTCTTTTATGCAGAGTGCTTTCATTCCAAGTGAAGTGCGGTTCTGTTTAATGATGACCTCCAGTTACTACAGGGATTGCAGCCGCATTTGATGGACGTGAACCTACTCATCTCTGGCTCCCCAGCTTCACCTCTGGGGTGGGTGGCAGGAGCTCCGCAGCCATCCTGAGCACTCTGGGGTGGGAAGTCCCTAGTGGGAGTGGACGGTGCATGGCCGGGACATTCCTGTCCCATGTTCCACACTGGTGTGTGCTCTCTCTCTGCCTTGTTTCCTCCCTTCATGCGTCTGTGGCGTTTCCTCCCTTCGTGCGTCTGTGTCCTGTTTTCTCCGTGCGTGCCGCAGTGGCACATTTCCTCCATTCGTGTGTCTGCGGCCTGTTTTCTCCATGCGTGCGTCAGTGGCGCGTTTCCTCCCTTCGTGCGTCTGTGGTGTTTCCTCCCTTCGTGCGTCTCTGGCCTGTTTTCTCCATGCGTGCCTCTGTGGCGCGTTTCTTCCGTCCGTGCGTCAGAGCCGTTTCCTCCGTCCATGCGTCTGTGACATTTCTTCCGTCCGTGCGTCAGTGGCGTTTCTTTCGTCCGTGCGTCTGCGGCGTTTTCTCCATGTGTGCGTCTGTGGCGCTTTTCCCCCCTCCGTGCGTCTGTGGCGCTTTTCTTCCCTCTGTGGGTCTGTGGTCTGTTTCCTCCGTCCATGAGTCTGTGGTGTTTTCTCCGTCTGTGGATCTGCGGCGTTTCCTCTGTGAGTCTGTGACCTGTTTTCTCCGTCCACGCTGAAGGCCGTCGCTTCTCTCTAGTCACCACTTACTGATCGCTCCCTGTGTGCTGAGCCTATGTCAGGTGTGTGGCGTGTGTCACCTGTGTGGCAGAGGTTTGCGTGACACATAAGGACACACACTTGGTGAGCCACAGTGATGGGGTCATAGCCACGCAGCTCGGCCCTTGGTCTGAGGGTCTTGGTGCCCACCCAGCTCTTCCCGAAGCAGCCTCGGGGCGGATCCCAGCTCTGCTTTCTCTCCTCAAGGCACCTCATGAAGTAAATTAAGCAAATCTAAAGTAGGAAACAGTTGTGAAATGAGACCTGGTTTCAGGTGTGTATGGTCATTTCTCTTTACATGGTTACTTCGTATACCCCAAATGATATACTTTTCCACCTGGTATAACAATTAATTACCAGCCATTACTGGTACAAAATTCCATGAAGGGTATTTGAGGAGGGCATAGTCTCAAAACCATGCTTTATTTTCACAGCTGTGATTTGCATGATAAAACTGTCAGGACTGTGACTTTGTTATCTTATTTTTATTTTTAGACCCTTGAAAGGAAGTTATTTAGTGATTACTTATAATTATGAAAATAATCTAATGATTATAGAACCTCATTAGAACAAGTATTATATTTTCTGTTCCTTATGTAAATGAAATCATCTTAATCCAGGCTGATGTTGGCAGGAATGGTCACGTTTAAAATGGGTAAGATGTTCATGTGATGTGCAGACCTCCCTCATATCCTCTCTGGAACATTCCAGGACATCCATCTCAATTCTCACTTGTTGACACCCTACCTTGTTTTGTGATTATTCTTGTTTGCATCAGAATTTTGAATCCACATACCTGAGATGATACTTACGTATGCATGTACACATGCATGTGTGTGCACGTGTGTATGCATGTGTATGTGCGTGTATGCGTGTCCATGTGCACGTGTATATGCATCAATGTGTGTACATGTGTACACGTGTATATGTGTGTGCGTATATGCGTGTGTATGCATGCATGTGCGTATGTGCGCATGTATATGTATGTATGCACACACGTGTACATGTGCGTGCAGTGCATACACGTGTATGTGTGTGCGTGTACATGTGTAGGTATGTGTATGCATGTGTATGCATGTGTGTGCACACAGGTATAGCTTTCCCTTTCATACAGGCTGTGTTGAGTATTGCTGTTAGGCAGTGACAACTTTCCATTTCCTCAGTCAGAAAATGGGTAGCTCATCATTAATAAAGATGAGCATTCAATATCAGGAATCCCTAAAGACAATTGAAATTGTCATATTAAGTAAATAAATTCCAAAACAAAGATAGTGTTCTGTACTATGTGTTCACATTGAACTTTCTTATAAAAATTGGTGTGGATGTTTCCCACTTATTGGAAATTACATGACTAGTTTAAGCCAAAACGTGGAATATTAATTCTGTCTTCAGATCACCTTTGCACATTTATGATTGATCTGTTCTGCTGTTCTGGAAGCTCTGAAAGCCACTCTGTCTTACCCTAGCTGGTGCCACGGTTGTGAGAATTCAGGGAAACAAGGTGTCTGCCAGTTTCAGTATTTTAGATCTCAAGCTGCCTCTTTTCTGCATCATAAACCAGTCTTAAAGAAAGACACAGTGTGACTTGCAGTGGATTATATCAGTTTTATTTTCTGTGGCTGAATCGTCACCCTACCTTGTGAATTAATGTTATTTTTCAGATCGTCTTCATAACACAGGGAGGTTCTCCAGTGTTGAGTGCAGGTTCAGTGAAAGCACTAACACTGTTACTACGGACTTAAACAGACTTGTTTTCCGAGGTGATAACCCTGGAGTCAGGCATTCAGTGTCCGCCCATCACTTCACTTGGTTCCGAGTTCTCGGTCCCCTCCGGCTCTCCTTCCCCTGCACCCTTACTTCTGTCTTACCTTCTTTTTGACTCATAGGCCCTCGGCAGAGGGTGTGTTGGGGGCAGATGTCTGCTGTGAATCTTCGATAACCTTGGGAGAGAACTTTTTCTTTGGAGCAAGACCTCTCTCAATAAACTTTCAGTAGCCCGAGTATCATCTGTCGTGTGAACTATTTGTGGAAAATGTTCAGCATTTTTCCTTGGCTTTTGGCCGATCTTTCTCCACCTGCCAGTTTCTTCTCAGTTTGCCGTGTCTGTACCCTCAGCAACCCCGTTCCAGCCCTGGTTACGTGTGAAGTAATCGAAGCAGAGCTCTGCAGATGAGAGAGTGTGTGTCGCCCCCCGAGTTCCCTTTCTGGCCTCTGAGTGTGGGTTGTGTTTTGTTCTGAGGGACGACTCTGAGGCTCCTGGCCCCTGTTTTGGAGCACCCCACACCAAAGTGGGTGTAAAATGAAAAATGGGTTTATGCTATATTATTATAATTCATAGAGCAGATGATAAAAATGCTTGAATCTGAACAGCAGCTGAAAATGAGGACATGGCGCCAGTTTGGATGTTGGATGACCTTCTTGAGAAAACTTTCATCATACTTTAGAAACCATGCGTGTGCTGTTTTCTATTTCATACTTAGAATGTGTACAGTGTGTGTTGTATGAATGCGTTGTATGAGTGTGTTGTGTTGTGTGTGAGTTGCATGGGTTGTATGTGTGTTGTATGTGCATATTGTGTTGAGTTGCATTTATTGTATATTTGAGTGTTGTGTGTTGTATGAGTGTGTTGTACGTGTATTTGTGAGTTGTATTTTTTGTATGTTGTATGAGTGTTGTGTGTTGTATGAATGTTGTGTGTTGTGCATATGTGTATGCTGTATATGAGTTGCATGTATTGTGTGTATGTTGTGTGAGTGTTGTGTGTTGTATGAATGTGTTGTATGTGTGTTTGTGAGTTGCATGTGTTGTGTGTTGTGTAAGTGTTGTGTGTTGTGAGTGCAAGTACATGTATTTGTGTTGAGTTATATGTATTGTGTATGTTGTATGTGTTATATGTTGTGTGAGTGTGTTGTACGTGCATGTTGTGTTGTGCGTGAGTTCCATTTCTTGTATGTGTTGTATGAGTGTATTGTATGTGTATGTTGTGTTGTGAGTACGTGAATGTTGCATTGAGTTGCGTGTGTTGTAGGTGCATGTTGTGTTGAACGTGAGTTGCATGTGTTGTACGTGAGCTGTATGAGTGTATTGTATGTGTATGTGGTGAGTTGCATGTATTGTGTCTATGTTGTGTGAGTGTTGTGTGTGCATGTTGTGTTGTGAGTTGTGTGTGTTGTGTTGTATGAGTGTTGTGTGTTGTATGAGTGTGTTGCATGTGCATATTGTTTGTGAGTTGTGTGTTGTGTGTCCTGTATGAGTGCATTGTACGTGCGTGTTGTGTTGTATGTGAGTTACGTGTGCTGTATGTATGTAAGAGTGTGTTGTACGTACATGTTGTGTTGTGAGTTGCATGTATTGGGTATGTGTTGTATAGGTTGTGTGTGTTTGTGTGCATTGTGTGTTGTCAGTGTTGTATACGCGCATTGTACATGCGTGTTGTGTTGTTTGTGAGTTGCATGTTGTCAGTGTGTACCGTGTGAGAGGCGGGGCATCCACATGACTGCTCCTCAGCGAGTCCTGCCTTGCAGCCCCTTCGGAGCTTGTAACTTCCCGAGTAGCCTAGAATCAGCAGCATGTTTGCCTCTGCCCCTCTCCAGGAGGCCTCAGCCAGGTCCTGTGCTCAGCCCGCCGCTGGGCGGTCTGCCTCTCTTGTCTCTCTTTTCTCTCTCGTTCTCCTGCGCCTCCTCCTTCTCAGAACCTGCATCCTTCCTCTGTGCTCCCTGGCAAGCCACACCTGGGACGTCGGAGTTCAGGCTCTCCCCGAAACCGTTTGCTCCTCTCTGAAGAGCGCCCCCCTTGACTGGCCGTGAGCAGCTGGAGTGGATTGCAGGGAAGGGAGGTGGGTGTCCCTGTAGAGATGCCGGGGTCTTACCTGGGGAGAACGGGCCTGCCCTCCTGCGGAAGGGGATGGGGCGGGAGGAGCCTCTCGTGGACAAGGGGCCCACCTCCTGCCCTCCTTCCCTCTATCCCAGTCTGTTGTGAGGGAGGGCGAGGCCCTAGGTGATTTCTATGCAGATCTTCAATTATCCAGGCTGTGAATCAAATACTTCTGTTTTTAAGATCAGAGGAAATCTCCTTTTCTTTGTCTGCCTTTTATTTTATTTTATTTTATTTTATTTTACTTTTTTTGAGAAGGAGTTGCTCAGGCTGGAGTGCGGTGGCGTGATCTCGGCTCACTGCAACCTCTACCTCCCGGGTTCAAGCGATTCTCCTGCCTCAGCCTCCTAAGTAGCTGGGATTACAGGTGCCCACCATCACATCCGGGTAATTTTTGCATTTTTAGTAGAGATGGGGTTTCACCATGTTGGCCAGGCTGGTCTCGAACTCCTGACCTCAAGTGATCCACTCACCTCGGCCTTCCAAGGGGTTGGGATTACAGGCGTGAGCCACCGCGCCCGGTCCGTCTGCCTCTTAGTTAGAACCTGGATATTTAATGTTTTAAATTTCACTTTTCCGGGTCAGAACAGTCGTGTTTCTTTTTCGTAGTGTTGCTATGAATGTCCTTTACGATTAAGAGACTGGGCTGGCTGCCCACTGGAGAGTGGTATCACTGGGTCACGGTCACCATCTGCCCCAGCAGGGTCCAGAGTGTTTAGAGTCTTTCCTGGGTGTAGACACCCTTTTGTCTGACGTTCAGATAAAACCAATCACCATATTCAGTTAATCAAAGAGATCAGAGCTGGGAACGGTTAGTGCACATCCACCTCTCCCGAGAGTGTTCACGCCTCTTCCACGCGGGGCTAGGCTGCTGCTGAGCGTGATTCTACTGGCTGTGGGTGTGGCCTCTTTCCTCAACCACAGCCATCGCAGGCCTGCCATAGTTTTGATTCTTCTAGAAGAGAATAGGCAACACAAGAGAAACAAGATGTTAGATTTGAAACCTTTAAAAATTATTTCCTCAAACATTATGTATATTTTTTGCCCATACCTAATTTGATAGCAATTTAGAAAAGATTAAAATGAAAAAAAAAATTCCCCTATATTAAGTCTTTGAAAGGCATCCAACTTAGTTTTCATACAATTATTGTCTCTTTGGAGTCGTACTTTATTGGTTTCAGTAATGTGTAACAAGTACACCGGCATAAACAGATTTAGGAGCAAACAGCTGCTTCATGATTATAGTTCAGCTCGCGGGGCCCAGTTGTGGGAGTGCAGCCTGTGCCTGTCTGTGCTCCAATAGGGCTGGTCACCTTGAGCATCTGGGAGTGTCTGGGTAAGTGAGGTCTGGACAAGGCAGCATCCACACACCTGCGTAGTTCTCACTTTGTCCACGTCATCCGGCAATGCCACAAAATTATCAAGTAAGTGTTCTCCAAGCGCATATTCAGTTAGTGTTTGGAAAGTGCATAGGTAGCTCATACAGCACCTTCAGGAGAAGCTAGGAGCCCAGGAATGAGAGCAGGTGTGAGGCCTGTACTCTCTTTGCGTAGATAAAATAAGCATGTGCATATCTGAGACCAGAAAGTTAGATGGAGGCCAGAATGTGGAAGTCCTTACCTGTCGGATACTAGGAAGCCACTGAGGGTTTCGGAGAGAATCGTGCCTCTGATGTGCGGCATGCCATGGAGCCGGAGGGACAGAGCGGGCTCATGCAGGGCACTCGCCGTGGCGAGAGGAAGAGAGAAGGCAGCCAGTGAGCTGAGCGATTCGGTGCCTGGGTCAGGAGGGGAAGAGGGAGTGCAGGAGGGCGGATGAAGCTGCGAGTCTGCACCCGGAGGTCGGCGTTGCGCTTTGCTGGAAATCAGGAGGAGAAGCAAGTGTGGACCTGACTCGGAGATACTTAGAGACACCACTGCAAGCTGCGAGTTTGGAAATACAGGAGGAGGTTTGGGGAAAATCTGGAGCAGGGTGCATTTGGGAGCCTCTTACGTAGAAGTGCAGGTCAAGTAGCCAGAGTGTGAGGCGCGCATGTCTCGAGAGAGGAGGCCAAAGGAAAGCCCACATTTGGAAATGGAGGAAGGGTTGGAAGACCCAGAAAAGGTCCTGCTTAGAGTCCAGAGAAGAGCTGGATGGCGCAGTTCACTAAAGCCCAGAGCTGAGAGTTTCCAGGAGAAAGTCCCAAGCGTTGCTGAAAACCAGGGTGCAGGACTCCAGTTGGAGCCTGGGAGGGGAGCTTGGCGGCCCTGATCCCTGAGAGCAGCCAGAGCCTGGGGGTCTCGCGGAAGTAGGTGGGAAGTGCAGGAAGCAGATGGATATGATCCTTCAAGCCCTGGTGCTTCACACGGGCAGCCAGCCGTGGACCAAGACACAGCTGGAGAGGAGCCTGAACCCACAGCGTCTCCAGGTGGAGGAGGGAGCCAGGAAGGGCAAAGGTACCTGGAAGAAAGGGGGCAGGCATGGAGCCACGTCCCCAGGGAGGCTGCAGTCTTCTTTCTCTGTTCATGGACTGATTGTTGGTTATTTTGAGTTCTCAAAGTCATCCACTCGATGTGGTCCAGAGAAAGTTCCCAGGGGTCTCAAGCCCGGAGCAGGCCTTGTGCTTTTCCGAACACTGTGCGTGTTGACTCAGGGTTACTGTCAATGGCTAATTCTAGCGTGTCTTTTGTTGAAGTCTGCAGAAGAGCCTCAACCAACACCAGCTTTTGAAGAACTTAGAAAACTTGTGTTCTTCTGATTCTGGGATTTTTGCCTGAAATGTCTCGTATATTTTTGGCTTAGGAGTTCTTAGCACTTGTGTTACGGCATTTGGAGCTCTGTATTTTTGTGATGTGCTAGCTAGTGAGGATGTTTAAAATTGGATTCCTAGAAATCAGGTTATAGGAGCTCTCGGCCACGCTACAAGGTTTATGTTTTGACCCCTCATAGTGGATCGCGTTGCGGTGGCTATTCTTAGTATTTGTGGAACACCTGACTGGTGATGCTAGGAGAATGTGATTTGTTTTCTTTGTAAGTCTAAAGTCTAATGACCTTGTAGAGTCTTTATACCCGTCTCTTATAAATCAGCTTTAATGTACTTGAAAGTGTCCTCATTGTGCCCTTGAAAACCAGGCGCACATTTTAAGTCATCCTTTTAAAATCCTTTTCTCCAGCCTGTGCCCTTTGTCTGTTTTGTTTCCTTCACTGCAACATCATGAAACAGGGACAAGGGCTAGAATCTGTTTCATACACAGAGCTTGAAACAGGGACAAGGACTAGAATCTCCGTTTCATCCACAGAGCTGAACTGTGCTGAGCGACCTGCTTTGCCGACGTCTGTTTCTGTCGTGAGAGGGAGCCCAGGCCTCTTGACTTTTCCTTTTGTACATTTTCAAAAAGAATATTTTTTCCTCTCTCGGGTCCATTCCACTGTGAGATTCTCTCCTAAGGCTGTTTCTTTGCCTTCCATTTTGACAACTATGATTTAGTTTCCGAGATGATGAAAGGGCAGTGAAAAGGCCTGGGAAAGAGAAAGCAGGAAGGGAAGGAATTATCTCATGATTTTCGTCAGAAGGAAATCACTCAGACAGAAATGCTATTACAAGTGGGTCAGATCCCACGAAGTGAGATTGAATAAGTGGCATCGTATCACACAACTCTGTTTTACATTCTTGCTGTTGCCAGGAGTAACGAAAAGAACGAGTATATTCATTCTGACGTCAAATATATATCTTTGCTGACTCTGACTATAATTAGCAGAATTCGTTCAGTTCAAGTTTGAGAAAACCTTTACAGAAGAGGGTCTTCGTGCACGTGTGCCTATTTCTATTTGTATGTTCACATGTATTTGAGTATAAATGTGTGTGTGCCGTGTGTGAGACCTCATTATTTGAAATCAAGAAATGTGCAGCAGAGCTTATTAATTACGAGAAGGTACATTTGGGGGATAAACCACTTTGTTTAGAATTGAATAATGGAGTCCTTGAGGGGTGTATATATGTATGTGTGTTTGCATTTATGTGTATGAAAATATGTATTGCATGTATATGTGTTGTGCATGTATGTGTGCCTTTGTGTGTAATGTACAGTGCATGCATGTGTATATGTGTGCATGTGTATCTGTTGCATGTATGTGTGTGCATGTGTTACATGTTTAGGCATGGCAGTGCACATATGTGGAAATATGCATACATGGATGCTCGTGTGTGTATAGTTATACATGTCTATTTGTGCATGTTATGTCCATGCATTTACATATGTATGTGTGTGTCAGAATGTATATGCATGAATGTGTATGTATATGCATGTGTGTTTGAATGTTGTGTGTATGTGCATGCATGTGTTATGTGTTGGTATTATGTGATTATGTGAATGTGTGTGCATGTGTGTATGTATGTATTGCATGTAGGTGTGCGTGTGCATGTGTGTGTGTGTGTGTGTGATATGTGTCTGTGCATGCATGCATGTGCACATTTGATTTGTGAGTCCTCTCTGGGAGGGCCATCTTCCTGGAGACAGTGCATGGGATCCTCTGCTGTCCTCTCAGGGAGAGAGACATTGTGAAGATTCGAGCCATTAGGTAAACATGCCTGATGTTGTATAAAATATATATTTACATATACCACTGGGGTTAAATATATGTTAAATGGGTGCAAAGCTGTTATATTGCATTAAAAGTCATGTTAATACTTCCTTGTTAAAGGCTCTGTGAGTGACTTCCTGTACATGGGGCATAATACACCACACAGAATTACAGCGGGTCAATGGTATTTGCCAGGAGGTCTGGCTTATGATTGGTATTTCTAGTTGCAGACATGCAGGTTGAGCTTTTCTGGACTTGGAGGACGGTCATTGACTCTGCCCACTGAATGATACCAGCCTCTTTGCTGCTTCCTTGTTCTGCCGGCTTCATCCAGAGCTGGGACAGCTGCTCTCAGACGCATTGTACTTTTCTCTCCATAAAAATCTGCAGCATTTGTTAGCAGTCCAGTAGCAGACCGAGTGGCAGGTCCAGGGGCAGGTCCAGGGGCAGGTCCAGCGTCAGGTCTAGCATCAGGTCCAGGGGCAGGTCCAGCGTCAGGTCCAGGGGCAGGTCCAGTATCAGGTCCAGCGGCAGTTCCAGCCAACTTTCCACATGGCCCAGGTGAAAATGTACCCCCTCCCTTCCATTTTTCACAGCAGTAGTTATTAGTAGAGCCTACTGCCATTTCTTCTTGAGTTCCTCACAGTGGATGGTAAGCATTTGCTTTATTAAAGCAAAGCTCCATGCTCTTCGTGCTAAGTCTCCTCTGCCTTTCTGCGAGAGGCTAGAATTGGGATCGACCCTCAGCTGTGCCAGAGCCTTGATACTTGTCTCAGTTCTGGAATCTACTCTTTCCTTGTTGCCTTCCATCCACCGACAGCCATCTGTCTTCCTGTCACTCCTTCAACACGGAGTCCAGGAGTGTGCACACAGGTGAGCCTGTGTGGATGCTGGTTTCGTAGGATCTTATCTGGACCTTAGTCATCTTTTCACTAGGAAACCAGACACTGCAAAGGACTTACAGAAAAGCCCAAAGAAGCCATATCAATGGAATCATAGAGACAGAATTCTATAACCATAGGAAATGGCATTGATTATAATGAAATGTGCATTTATGTGAGGCATAGTAAAATATCACATTTCTTACGGGGTAAGAGCTTGGGAAAGAGATTATGAAAGTATAACTGGCTCTACTCTTGTATCGTGGAGGATGGTAAAGTGATGCAAGATTATTGTATAGAATGGAACCAACTGAATAGAATTATAGAGAGTAGCGCAGGATAGAACAAAGAGTATAATGTTATATAGGGTAGCATAGAACAGAAGAAACATTGTAACATTATGTTGTATAGTATACAATAGGACAAATAGTATTGCATGGTCTAGAATAGAACAAGTGGGATAGTATTGCAGAGTATACAGTTGAACTAATGGCGTAGTATTGCATAGCATAATATAGTCTAGATTAGAACACACAGCATAGTATTAATATTACATAGTATGGTGTGGAATAGTAGAGTCGCATGGCACAGAACGGAGAGGATAGTGTTCTGTAGCACTGATGCAGGAGTTTTGCTCTTTAGCTCGGCTGAGTCCAGGTTCTTGTCTCATGACCAGGAAGAAACAGGCACGTGGACATCGAAGAGTGCGTGCAGTGGAACTTATTAAGCTAAAAGGAAAGCTCTCGGCGAAAACAGGGGTGCTGAGAGCAGGTTGCTTGTTGCCGCCTTCCCAGTTGACTACAAGTGCTTTTATATAGAAGCTGATGGGGCTGGGCTCCCTGTCTGTGTAAGGAGCGATTTTCTGGTGGCTCCACCCCATTCCCCCTTGCGCATGGGGGCCCTTAGTCTGCTGTGAGCATGTTTAGGCAAGCTCCCTATCTGCACAAAACTGGAGGCTGCAGGCTGGAGGCTCTCTGAGACCCTTTCCTTACTGTCTGCCTAAGGCAAGCTGGCTAACTCCTTTCTGTATAGAAGAAAATAGTATAGAATAGAACAGATAGTACAGTATTATATAGTATAGAATGAAACTGTTGTATTCTATCGTAGAGAATGGAATAGTATAGAATAGAACAAACAGATCTTACTAGTGTAGTATAGAATAGTAGCCTCGCGCAGCACGGAGCAGTGTTGTGTTCCCTATGTACAGAGCGTAACCACCAGGAGAGCGTTCTTCAGTGGGGCATCACTGGCCCTTCATATTTCCTTGGTTTTCTGGAAATGAGGACAGGGAGATAAGGGAGAGGGAGGAGGTTGGCTTTCTTACTTTCAAGGTGCTCATTACTTCTTGGGGATCATTTGATGATGCCCTTTGGTAGTGTTCTGTGAAGCAGTCTATGGACTCTGTAGGGTGAAATGTGGAGCAGTCTGTGGACTCTGTGTAGGGTGAAATGTGAAACAGTCTGTGGACTCTGTGTAGGGTGAAATGTGAAACAGTCTGTGGACTCTGTGTAGGGTGAAATGTGGAGCAGTCTGTGGAGTCTGTGTAGGGTGAAATGTGAAGCAGTCTGTGGACTCTGTGTAGGGTGAAATGTGGAGCAGTCTGTGGAGTCTGTGTAGGGTGAATTGTGGAGCAGTCTGTGGACTCTGTGTAGGGTGAAATGTGGAGCAGTCTGTGGACTCTGTGTAGGGTGAAATGTGGAGCAGTCTGTGGAGTCTGTGTAGGGTGAAATGTGAAGCAGTCTGTGGACTCTCTGTAGCATGAAATGAGGTGTTTTATGTAAACAGTTGTCTCGTGCCTGGCACATGGCAGAGCCTCCGTGGATCTTGCTGTTGTGAACTTTCTGATAACTTCTCTACAGTGCCCTCCACACCATAAATACTATGCATTGTGGGAAGTCCGGGCCTTTTCAAAGGCTGGGTTTCATTTTAACAAAATTGGAAAGCCCTGCATATTTGGAGTGGCCAGATCATCCTGCACTTAAATGACTTCACCTGTCCAGCTGGGTACAGCTGGCTTTTCTGTCTTTTCTCCGTTTCTTTCATCTGGCAGTCTCTTCAGGGAAACCTTGACTTTGTTGTCAGGAAAACACTGATTAGCGAGAGATCAGATAGCAGCTGTGAAGAATGAAAGCCACACTAGTGCCTGATGAGGAGAGATGCGCCTCCCTGCGAGCTGCCAAGGTTTATGGAGTGGAATTCCCTGACGCCACTGCCCTCACTGCCTGCACCTGCGTCTGCTGTGGGTTCATTTCCTTATTGGACTTGGCTGGGGACCGCCTAAGGGGTGGATGGGCCAGGACTGGGTAATCTGGGGAAGGTGTGCGCAGCATTCCTGTTTGTAGTCTGTGTCCCTGTTGGAAGAGATGCTTTTAGTGCATCCGTTAATCCAGACGTGATTAGCAAGCGGTGTCTCTCCCAGGTGAGAGTTGGTGCATCTCTGCTGAGCCACTTCTGACTTCATCCTTTTTCAAGTCTGTTACAAAGAGAACTTTGGTTTCTCAAGCCTTAAGGATTAATGTCAAAGAGCAATTTAGTGTTCTTTTTGAGTTTCCAGCCTGGCTGTGGATGATTCGTGAGTCCTTGGTGGTTAGGGCCACAGCACAATCGGTGGGCCGTCTGTTCCCCACCCTGGTGGATACTTTCTCACCCAAAGAAATGTATTCTGTTAACATGTCTCAATTAGAATATTTTAGTAGGAGACAGAGTTATGGTTCTTGTTTTAATTTGTAATAGATGATTACTGTAGCAGGATCAAGGTTGAGACTTGCAGTGTAGCTCATGGAAAACATTGATTAGAAACACCCAAAATATATCACGAGCTTTGTTGCTGCAGCTCCAAGGGACTAGGAATGCATATACATATTTTTCTTTTGTTATTATTTATTATTTTTATTTTTGAGACAGACTCTTGCTCTGTCACCCAGGCTGGATTGCAGTGGCATGATCTCAGCTCACTGCTACCTCTGCTTCCAGGGTTCAAGAGAATCTTGTGTCTCAGCCTCCTGAGTAGCTGGGATTACAGGTGCCTGCCACCATGCTCAGCTAATTTTTGTATTTTTAGTAGAGATGGGGGTCTCACCGTGTTGGCCAGGCTGGTCTTGAACTCCTGACCTCAAATGATCTGCCCACCTTGGCCTCCCAAAGTGCTGGCATTACAGGCATGAGCCACTGTGCCTGGCCGCCATGACCATTTTAAATGTGGCACTGAATATCTGCCTTTTTTTTTTTTTTTAAGAAGTGCAGATGTTACCCCTCACACCTCTATTCTGGGGCTGGCCTGGGCTGGCCAGCAGGGTTCCCAGGCTCGAGGCCATGTCTGAAGTGTTGTTGGACAATGTGGATCTGTGACCCTTGGTCTTTGGGGACTTGGGGCACCCCGAGACACCCAGAGTCTTGCGAGGGTTTACGGCTCTGTGTGTGGCTGCTGTGAGACAGCTTTGGGCGGGGAGGAAGGAGAGCAGAGCCCATCTGTCCTGGTGCGGAAAATGCCCAAGAAAGTAAAGAAATGGTACAAAAAAATCATCATCTGCCCTGGTGCCATTTCTGTTAAAAAAAAAAAAAAGAAAAGAAAAATTCACTCTGAATGTGGTTCTGTGCTTGAGGAGGATAAAAATATCTGGAAAGACGCACAAAGTGTTCTTACGGGGTCAGCGCCGGGAAGTGGGATGGGAGGCTTGGGAGTGTGTGGAAAGGAGGACGTGGCATATTTTATTCTAGTCTATTTGGTAAAGCGAGTGACGAAAGTGAAGCTTGAGTGATCCGAGCAGCTCGGCCTGGCCATGGGTAGATCCCAGCGTGTCCCACCTCCCGCCTCCAGCTGCAGCTCTATTTCTCAGTCACAGATGAGACAGGTGGCCTGAGGCTGTTGGCGGAGGAGGGGCAGCTCGGTGTCCCCAGCACGTGACTGTCCAGGCTGCTCTTGGGCCAGCCTGAGGGAAGGGGCGGAGGAGAGCTGGGAGGGTGCACAGTGCGTCCCCCTCCCCCGCCCTGGTACTGAGGTGAGCCCAGGCTGCTGTCAGGATGGAGGAAGATGCCCTCAGGACGGAGGAAGAGGCCGGTGGAGTTTGGTCAGCAGCCAGTGTGGTCTTTCCCACAGGGGATATGCAGTGGGCCAACTCGCAGGAAAAAACTCTGCTTTAGTTTTTAAATTTTGCTCATTCTGTTTATCGTGCTGGTCATGGTAAGATCTGGATATTGTTGGTAGGAATCAGTGTCAATTGCATACAGTTGACTCTTGTCCAACACAAGCTTGAGCTTTGCGGGTCAACTTATAGGTGGATTTTTTCAACCAAACTCAGGGAGAAAATAGAGTGTTCTGCTACGTGAAACGCATGTCGGAGGGCTGATTCTTTGTACACGCAGAAAATATTGTTCCTGCCATGTGAAACGCGTGTCGGAGGGCCGACTCTTTGTATACGCAGATTCAGCAGGTCCACCTGTGCGGCTTGAATGTGCCTGGATTTGGTGTCCATGGGGTCCTGGAACCGACTTCCTGAGTCCATCGAGGCTGGCCCCGGGATCGACTCCTTGAGGACGGCGAGGCTGGCCCCGGGACCGGCTCCCTGAGGACAGCGAGGCTGTTTCTAGTAGCAGGTGGTTTATTTTGTGTTTTCCCCCTGGCTCCACACCCCGTTCTCAGAGACACGGCTGTCACAGGGGGACCAGCTGGGGCAGGGGAAGAGTGGAGAGCACCTGGTAGAAGTGGCCATGGGCTCTCTTAGGAACGATAACCGTGGCACCTACCGTAGATGAAGATGTTGTTGGACTGCACTCTTCTTGTGTTGGTCTGGGGCATGCAGTGGCCGTGGGCTGGTGTGGTCCACAGCCCCAGTCTGGGGCATGCAGTGGCTTTGCGCTGGTGTGGTCCACAGCCCCGGGCTCCGTGGTCCCTGACCCTGAAATCCCATCCGGTGCTGTGTCACCTTGGGCAAGCTGTCTCCTGAGGGGAAGGGAACAGGGAACAGCCCTCCCCGCATGGCCTCCCCAGCACCACCCACTCCCAGGACCTCCAGTGTTGACCCTGCTGGGGGTTCCTCTCTCCTGGGGGGACCTTGTCCCAACAAGAGGGCTCCATGGGCTGCAGGAGGTGTCGAGCTATTTTCTCTCCTGGAACTGGGTTGCTGGCAGCTCCCAGAGGCAGGAGGAAAGGCTCAGAAGTGCCTTCATAATAAGGAGTTGTTGACGTGAACTTTGGACAGCAAACATTGCTTACATTTCCTTTTCCGTTTTGATGCGTTAATGGTGTGCGGCAACACCGTGACACACGGGGATGCGGGTGACGGGTGATCCCCCCGCAAGGGGGCCATGCACCTGTTTGATAATAAGAAGGTATGCTTCTCTTACTGCAAATAAAACTTTTAATGGTTTTCTGCCAGAAAGACCCTGTCCTTTATGTAGGATACATAGAGGATCATTTGGCAAAGGATTGGGGATTTGGGGTTAAACTAAAAACAAATTAATTTCATTTTATAGCACTCTGAACCCATTTGAGTTAATTATTCATTGAGAATTTGAATAGCACACACTGTTCTGACTTCCAATTTCCCCCTAATGAACGGCATTTGCTGTAATATGACAAAACCCTGAGTCTTAGAATTACTGGGTAATGTGGAAAAAGTCAAAGTTGGTTCTCTGTTGTTTTGCTTTAAGGAAATTATATTATTTTACAGCCACTTAGTTTTCTCCTTTCCAATAAGAAAAAATGCTTTCTTACTACCTGAAAATTAGTGAAGGTCAAGAGGACACAGGCTGCAGTGCATTAAAAGCCACCATCAAATGTGGACGTGGACCGAGTTTTCCCCTGTTCTCTCCCACCATCAAATGTGGATGTGGACTCAGTTTCCCCCTGGTCTCGCCCATCATCAAATGTGGACGTTGACCCAGTTTCCCCGTGTTCTCGCCCATCATCAAATGTGGACGTGGACCCAGTTTCCCCCGTTCTCTCCCACCATCAAATGTGGACGTGGACCCAGCTTCCCCCTGTTCTGGCTAACCATCAAATGTGGACTTGGACACACTTTCCCTCTGTTCTTGCCCACCATCAAATGTGGACACGGATTCAGTTTCCCTCTGTTCTTGTCCACCATCAAATATAGATGCGGACCTAGTTACCTTCTGTTCTCACCCACCATCAAATGTCGATGTGGACTCAATTTTCTTCTGTTCTCGCCCACCATCAAATGTGGACATGGACTCAGTTTCCCTCTGTTCGTGCCTACCTTGCCACCATGGCTCATTTCACAGTCACTCAGGAAAGGAAGAAACATTATTTTTAATAGGCATGAAGGCAGTTGTTTTTAACGTAAGGAGCAAGACATAATTCCAGCAATGGAAATTGCCAGCTGAGTGGGTCTGTGTGAGGTTTGGAAGAAAAAAAGGATTTTACCTTCCCCTCTCTGTGTGTGCCCACCTCCCCCAGTTGAGAGTCACAGATTTAATTACTTTAATTTTGAGCTTAAAATAATTTGACAGCCTAACAAAAACTACTACAGTCCTATAAAATTCTGCTGTGTGTTTGGTTTTTCAGTTGCTTTTCTGAATATGGTAAATGAATGCATTATGAGTTGTTATTTTAGTAATTGCTGTAAAAATTAATGTATGTTATAACCAAGTGTTATAAAGTTAATTTAGCACCAAAGTAAAGCTAAAGCTGCATTGATTTCCCACTGTACTTGTGCATAACAACGGCTCCATGAGGCAGGCGCTGTGACCCTGCAGTCTGGTGGGAGCAGGTGCCACCTGGCTGGTGCGGTCACTGCCCATCCCCTCTTGCTACCGGGCAGCTTTGCAGTTTCCAGGCTATGCGGGAGTTAAGGCGGGTGGTCAGTAAGTGACGGTGGGAAGTTGGGTGGTGCAGGTTGGCATGGGGTGGAAGGAGGCGTGGAGAGCCTGGGGAAGGCTGGACAGCAGCTCCGGTACCTGCACAGGGGGGCAGGGTGAGGCGGCACCGGGCAGTGAGTAGCTCCTGGAAACAGCCCTTGGGGTTTTTATAGACGAGTCTGTCTTCAGCTCTGCACCCCTTTCCTGCTGAGTCCGGGTGGAGGGTGGAGACGTCGAGCGCTTGTTTCTCCAGGTGAGGTCCCATCGGACACAGCCAGTGTTTCCTGGAGTCCCCTCACCTGGGAACGTGCCCCTGCTCTTTTCAGAACAAAACAAATCTTAGTTAAACTTGACACATCACCTTTCCAGAAGGTGTTTAAGTCTGTATGCCTGTTAAGTCACCTAACTTTAAAGAGTAATGATCCAATATGCTTCTTTTTAGGGGAGAAAACCTAGCTGATTTAAAAGAAAAAATCAGAGGTTGGGGTCGCAGCATTTTGGAGGAGACTTGGTTTATGTCCTAGTGGGCAGCAGTGTTTCCTCAACTGTTGTGTTTGCTCTATTATTACATTACAGAGGTGACACTTCAAACACAGGGAAATGGAAGACAAAACAGCCCCTCCCCATTCAGAGATAAACGTTATCAACATATTCATGCACTTCCTTCTGCTGTTTTTGCTCTTCACTTTTTATTTTAAGACCACGTTCGTAGGATGGATATGTAATTGTTTATGGTGACTTTAAAAGCACCTTTCTTGCTAAAAAGAGTATTTTTTTCAGTCTGGAAAATTTAGACAACAAGTGTTGTTTAAAAATTAATTATAATACCACCATGAAGTCATCAATGTTTTTATACATTTTCTTGGTCTCTTTGTGGACTTAATATATACAATTTAACAAATTGGAAATAATGTAATTTTATGCATAAAATGTTTCTTGGCTTTAGAGATGGAGCAGAGAGGAGGCACAGGGCTTCCCGCTGGCTGAGGTCCTCCCAGGGTGTGACCAGCAGCCTCCCAAGTTTAGGGTCTGCACGGAGTAAGATTTCTAAATTGCCTTACACCACAAGCCCTGCAGCCACGTGACCCTTTGATAAGGGGGTGTACTCTGATAGATTTTTCAAGACAAGAGTTTGCTGGATCTGAGGCTGTTTCAGCTGCTTCTGGAGACGGCAGCTCTGGGACGTTTGTGCCAGCTCTCCCTCAAGACACCACGGATGCCACATCCTCATCTTTTGGAATCCAGTGTTGTAGAGGAGAAGTCTGAAGCCAGTTTGATTTTTGCTTCCTGGTAGGAAACTGATGTTTTCAGGCTTTTCCCCTTTATTTCCATAATGAAGATGATGTCCCACCTCATCTAGAGGTGTTTTTGTTACTTTGTGGGGAATGTCCAACCCTTATGTGCCCCTTCAGGTCCTCAGTCCCTTTCTCAACTTCCTCGCAATCCTCCCATCTCATCCATCTTCACTGTAATTCTGTTATTTTTTTCATTTTTGTGCTCAATTTCCCATGCGACTTTTGTTCTTGTTTCACAGATGCCCGTGCCAAACTTTATGTCGGAGGCTCGGGGGCCGTGTTTTATTCTGTCTGCCTCTGCATGTACTTTTGAGAAGTGGGGTTGGAGGTTGCCCCCCAGGTGCTGTTTCAGCTGGACCTGCCTAGACTCTATGAATTGGGGGCATCGAGCAGAGCCCATGTGGCTCTATGGTGGGCCGTGTTGCTGAACCGTACGTCTGAGGTTTGGGGGCCATGTTTCATTCTGTCTGCCTCTGCATGTACTTTTGAGAAGTGGGGGTGGGGGTTGTCCCCTTGGTGTTTCAGCTGCACCTGCCTAGACTCCCTGAAGTGGGAACGTTGGACAGAACCCATGTGGCTCTACAGTGGGCTCTGGTGCTGACAGAGCAAGAAGCCGCACTCCCAGGACGTGCTTGCAGCTGTTGGCAGGTCTGGGATTGTGACAGGATGATTTCCTTCTCTAAAATACATCTCAACTGTTATCCAGAGGGTTGGCTGTAGGCTTTCAACAGCTTCACTCTTCTTAGTAACCAGGAGACAATTCACTAAACAGAGTTACTCTCACGGTTTAATTAGGAATTTCTGCGAGAGGCTGGTGGGACAGCTCCCTCTGCAAGCCTCCTGCAGCCTCCCTGTCCCCACTCTTGGGCCCAGCCACCTGCATTGGTCTGTGGAGGCTGCACATTCTCTGTTCTCCTAAGGGGCTCCTGGACTTTGGGGCAGCCTTGGTAAGCTGATGTGTAACTCCCAGTCTCTTATCTCTTTAAGTAAGTAGGTTCATGGAATCCTGATCTTCTAAATTGTTTCATCTTTGTAAAACAGCCACAGTTTCCTAAGCCACCTTGTGTCTGAATGTGAATCACTTGTTATTTTTCACTGCAGAATGAACAGAACTGGAATCATAAGATTTAGAGGGTGATGAAAAGACAGAGGTGAGCATATTCCATTTTCTCACCTTTTCCTTACACTTTTTCCTTAAATGCACCCCTCATATGTCTGTGAAGTTCTTCCCAATTCCATAACGTCACTCCATCCTCAAGTGGAACATTTGTGAACAGTAACAAGTATTGATGTGTACACCTCTGCAGCCCAGCAGGAATTAATGCTTTTTATTTATGAATGGATGGTCATCGGATGGCCAGATGGATTCCCTGTGAATTGCGGGGGTCCTCATGCCTCCTTGTGAGTGACATGCACAATGGCGAGGGCTAGGGAATCTCAGTCTCTGTGATTCGAGTAGTGACATTGTTTACGCAAGGCAGGTGGATGACTCTTTGAGCTTGGCATGCTCGTGGGTGGCACAGCACAGCTGACATGGAGTGGGGCAAGGGCTTGTTCCACGAGTCTCTGTGCTTTTGTTGTTGTTGTTGTTGTTGTTTTGAGATGGAGTCTCTCTCTGTCACCCAGGCTGGAGTGCAGTGGCACCATCCAGGCTCACTGAAAGCTCCGCCTCCCGGGTTCACGCCATTCTCCTGCCTCAGCCTCCCGAGTAGCTGGGACTACAGGTGCCCGCACCACGCCCTGCTAAATTTTTTGTATTTTTAGTAGAGACGGGGTTTCACAGTGTTAACCAGGATGGTCTCGATCTCCTGACACTGTGATCCACCCGCCTTGGCCTCCTGAAGTGCTGGGATTGCAGGCGTGAGCCACCGTGCCTGGCCTGTTTTTGTTTTTTTGAGACGGAGTCTTGCTCTGTCGTCCAGATTGAAGTGCAGTGTCATGATCTTGGCTCACTGCAACCTCCACTCACTGCAACTTCTCCCTTTCAGTTCGAGCAATTCTCTTGCCTCAGCCCCCCTAGTACCTGGGATTACAGGCATGTGCCACTATGCCTGGCTGATTTTTGTATTTTTAGTAGAGACAGGATTTTGCCATGCTGGTCGGCTGGTCTTAAACTATTGGCCCCATGTGATCCGCCCGCCTTGGCCTCCCAAAGTGCTGAGATTACAGGCATGGGCCACTGCACCCGGCCCTGTGTTTGACTCTTAAATCTTCTTTTTCTTTTTAATATTTCTGTTTCTGGACGGCCACTCAGTGGATATGGAGGAAGAGTTCACAGATGTCCATATTACATTTCTTTCTTAAATTAGCCTCCCTTGAACACTGCTATAGGGTACAGACGCATGAAGGGCTGAAAGGGTGGTTGCGTCCCAGGAAGTGTGAGTGTGGAGCTGGTCTGTGAGACCCCAGTGCCGGTGAAGGCACCCGTGTGAGATGGCCTGGGATGGGGGTGTGCAGAGCCCTGACCGTGGCACACACCCTTCAGCTTTGATGCTTCAGGCCATTGCTCTGGTCATCAGTGAGCAGAAGGTCTAACAGCAGTGATATTTATCACTAGCTGTGTTGACCAATATGTTAGGAGGGTGAACCTGTTTGACTTAAGCTGTTTGACGGGTTTGCATTTAAATAGACAACTGGTGACCTGGTGCCTGGACGCTTGCTCTGTGACCTGCCCCATGTGGCTTCTCCCTCTGGTATGCATTAGATGAGATGGGCGTGTTTAGGGTGGTGTGGCCCTAGACTGCAATGCATTAGAAGTACAAACCCTGCCTCACCCCAGATCTGCCCCACCCCAGTGTGACTTTTGGAGGTGGAGGCCCAGCATCCTTCACCTGCCCTCCAGGTGGGCCTGAGGATGCTGAGGTTTCAGAGCGCTGCTTTGCTAGCACTCCAGCAAGTCCTGCTTAAAGAGGCCAGGATCTGAAATGGCAGCTTATCAAATTGTATAGCAGAAAAATAGAAACGTTTCCTTAGAATGGCTGTAGGAAGAAAAATGATTTCCTTCACCATATCTGGAAAATATTTGGAATTATTAGTGGTCTCCTGTATTTCTTTCTTTTCTTTTTTTTTTGATACAGGGTCTCACCCTGATGCCCAGGCTGGAGTGCAGTGGTGCAATCTTTGCTCCCTGCAACCTCCGCCTCCTGGACTCAGGTGATCCTCTCACCTCAGCCCCCTGAGTATCTGGGACTACAGGCATGATACCACACCTGGCTAATTTTTGTATTTTTTTTTTTTTTTTTTTTTTTTAGAGACAGGGTCTTGCTATTTTGCCCAGGCTCGTCTCAAATTCAAGCATTTGTCCTGCCTCAGTCTCCCAAAATGCTTCTGTACCTCTGACCCAACAAGGAAGGACAAGAGGTGTGAGCCACCCTCCCGGCCTCCTGTCTTTCCTTGTTGGAGCAGGGATGTGGAAGCACTTGCCGCAACTGACCTGAGTATATCTCGTTTTGCTTTGTTTTCCTCACGGGTAACTTGGCAGTGCTGTGCACCAGTGCTGCTGGCCAGCTGTTTTTTGATGGACTGGCAGAAAATCAAACAGAGACCCGGGTTCCTTTCTCCCTGGGTACTGACCAGGTGGGAGAGGAAGGACGTTATCTGAGTATCATCTTCATGAGGGCTGGTGGGGGAAACGTCAACTTTAAGGTGCCTGGGATCTAAGGCATGGAACCCAGAGTGCAGCAGAACATAGGGGATGTAGCCTTGGGAGCAGAGACGTGCGGGCCGGTGCCCTCGTTCCTGGCGGGTTCTGAGTGCAAGAAAAGGTTAGTGAACCAGACGAGGTCACGGAGCAACCTGCCAAGACCTGCCTGGATGTATGGCTGGCGTCTGTGCTGCCCCCAAAACTGCCCATTTGGGGATTCCTTGCAGTTTCAGATCCACCTAGGGGTCCGGAGAGCGTCCAATCCATGACCTCAAAGAACGAGGTGTTGCCTTGAGATCCTCCAAGGTGAGGGTAGGAATTTTTTTTTTTTTTTTTTTTTTTTGCAATTAGCCATAATTTGTTGTGAATGATCTTGGACCTATTTTCCACTTCTTTGTATAGGAAGAGAGACAGAATAAAAAGTCTCAATGTGCCAGATGACATGTAATGAAGTCGTGGGGTTAACATTGTTGATTATTATGTAACATCACGTTAATTGGAACATATTCACACGTGTCCACAGCGTGTGTGTGTGCCCAGTCCGATGAGCATGTTGGGTTGGGGTCGCTGCTGGTTCTTGCAGCCCCTCTGGGTGGTGCTTTCTCTGTGACTTGCCCAACACCGTTGCTGCTGCCTCTGTTGGAGTTCAGCCTTGACCGGCCTTGCTGCCACCAGGTTCTCGGAGCCTGTGCACCCTCTTCCCCCCGTGCCCCCACTACCCCGCATGCACCTTCTTCCTGGGGCACACCCTCGTCTCCTTGAGCACCCTTGTCCTCCGTCCTGTCCACCCGGGGTCTGCTGTGTGTTTCTACTCAGCCCATGCCTGCCTCTTGCTGTGAGCTCAGTTTATTGAGGTGCGGTGAGAAACCAACAGAGGGGAGCAGTGTCCCAGCCTGTCAGGGCAGGAGGGAGCCTTGGGCATCTCTTCCGCAGCTCTGGCGACCCACCCTTCGCGATGTAGTGCTGGGGAGAGAGGTGAGTTCTAAAGGTAGGACCGCCGTGATTTCCTGAGTCTTAATTACCTAATACTGGGTCATCTGCCATGTCGCCTCATCGAAGGCACCTCTAGAGACAAAGCAAAGCCTCTGGTGGCCGTGGGCGGGGTGGCCATGCCTGTCTGTGGGTTCTGTAGAACCTACTCGGAGCCCCTCCAGCCGTGGGGATGTTCAGGCACTTGCCGCCTGTGGGAGGTGTGCGTTAGCCGCGTGGTAGGTGCGGAGGTCTGGAGGGACAGGCACAGGCCCACAGGCGTGGTGAGTGTGGGAGATTTAGCCGCCTGGGGATGTGTGGAAGGACAGGCACAGGACCACAGGCGTGGCGAGTGTGGGAGAAAGTGCACAGAGTGCCCAGCAGATGCCGTGTGGTCAGCGGAAGCCGTGAACACAGGCCGGGCTCGGGAGACACATTTGGAAATACACTTTAAGCAACATCAATGGATAATGCTGCGATTTGGTTTCCTCCCGTGGTCCAAAACACATTCTAGAGATGCCGCTGCTTTGTGTGTACCTGAGAAAAGGGTCTAAATGTATTAGGGCCTTGATGTAATCTGTAAGACAGGCACAAAATGCCTATCTCAAAGAGGCACTGAACAAGAAAGCATGCTCTATTCAGTGCAATGAGAATGCTTCATTGTCATAAGCAAAGTAAAATGCCTCCAAGGCGAGCTTGCCATGTGTTTAATGACCTTGGACACGAGCCTCCTAAACCTGCCAGAAAGTGCTTCCAGCGTGGCTTCATGCAGTGGTTTCATGCAGTGGCTTCAGTGAAGAATGTGCATATGTGGCTGATACTGAGAGCTGCGCAGCACCCTCCTGACCTGACGGGTGCCCGTGTGTGGACCGTGAGCCGGGCAGCACCTTCCCGACCTGACGCATCCCCATGTGTGGACCATGAGCCGGGCAGCACCCTCTTGACCTGACGGGTCTCCTTGTGCCCATTGTGGGACCTCCGTCAGTCAAACAAGTGACACACGTCAAACTGAATGCAGGGAGGAGGGTCCAGGATTGTACGCAGGCTCCGTGTCTCGTTCTTCTGAGGCCTTCTGGGAAGCCAGGAGGGCATGGGGTCTTTTGTGTGTTTCCTCCTGGCGGCTGTGAATTTGTAGCAATGGCTTTTTGCAAAAGGGCCCGGAGGCGGAATCAGAGCCTGTCTTGGAAAGGATGACATCTTCACGGGCACCTCTTTCCGCCTCTCCAGTGCTCCTGTGATTTTCAGTATGTGCACCCTGCAGACTTCAGCCTGTTAGTGTCTTGGGGGAAGAGATACCAGGATTGCTTCAATGTCTGTAAACCTGAAACAGGAATTTCTCTGCATTAAGTTGGTCACCAAAATGGGAGGTAAGTGGAGAGGGGAAGGAACTTCTTGACCTCGTCAGCCCTTTTCTTGAAACTCACAGTCAAACTTTGTCAAATTCTAGATGATGGTGCTTCAGGCGATGCATTTATGTATGTTATGTCTCGTTTTCTGAGTATGGTGCTTCAGGAATTTAAATATTAAGGTGAAATTGCCATGCACAGTTGAATTGGCACCATAATTTGACTCTCTGTAAAGCCTTTTGGTTTCCTGTTAGAGTGACTTACCATTTTTTGAGTTAACTGAAGCAAACTCTGCTGTCAGCACGAAGGAGCCACTGTATAGTTAGGACGTCCGATTAAATAGAATTCTCCTAAATAGAGTGTGTTCTTTTCATAAATTTTAAAAATTCATTTATTCATCAAACACATATTGAGTACTTATCACCCTGGTTGCTAGTCACTGTTCATAGATATATTTTTAAGGAATTACTTCCACCTAGCTCTGAAATAACATTGCATTTAGAATTTAGCACAGAGGTGATTAAGCATGAACTTTTCTCAGCAGTCTTGTTTTCATTTTTACTTGGGAACATGTTCTCAGACTCGGTGCCCAGCTGACATTACCGTGCGTTGCCCGAGACACACACCTGGCGGGGCTGTGTCTCTGGGGCTTTAGAGCAGGAAGGAAGGGCTGCCAGGTGTCTGGCCCTTCCATGTTTCCCTGGGGGAAGGATTAGGCCTTGGGCAGGAGTCTTGGCTTGTCTTACTGGATTAGCTGGTGTCATTCAGTAGCTCTGCCTTGGTGTTAAGCTCTGGACTGACTCTGACCTCCGAGTGGCAGAGGAGAGGATGGTGATTTAGAATTAGTCGTGCAGACCGGGGCACCCAGCGGGTCTCGGATAAAAAGTGGTGGCAATTGATCACTTGCCTTTTTGGGAGAACTGTGTGGATTGACTCAGACCTCTTTCTTTTCATTTTATCTTGAGACTTTGTAGAAGCAAAAATGCCTTTAAAAAAATTAAATGATGGGCTTTTGTAATGTTTGTGTCTCCCCAAGATTCACAAGTTGGAATCGTCACCCGCGAGGAGATAGTGCTAGGAGGGGGAGCTTTGGGCGGTGAGGAGGTCGTGAGGGTCTCATAAATGGGATTTGTGCCCTCAAAAAAGGGACTACAGAGAGCTCCTTCACTCCTTCCACGGTGTGTGGACCCAGTGAGAAGGCGCCGTTTATGAACCAGGAAGCCCTCACCAGGCAAACCTGTCAGGCCTTGACTATGAACTTTCCAGCCTGAGACTGAGACTGAGAGCTGTGAGAAATGAACTTGTGTCGTTCGCCAGCCCCTACCCAGCCTGTGGTGTGTTGTTAGAGCAGCCTGGGTGAACGAAGGCAGGTCGTGAATTTTCTGTTGTACTTTCTGGCTTCAGATACTTGCTAGGGAGATGTCACCATCTTACCCAGGTGGGACTGTCTGGAATCAGACGTTCCGTTATGATTTGACCTTGCTCTTGCCCCACGCCTGTGCCATTCACACCTCCAGGTGTCTCGGCTGCCGGCGGCCCCTCCAGACGTTTCTGATTCGGTGTGTGGTGCTGGTCGCGGCCGCGCCGTCAGTGACCAGGAGTAGGAGCTCGCGCCCCTGGTGAACCAGCAGCCTCACCCGGAAGCTGCCGAGAAGCGTTTGACAGAAGGTGATCGCGCCTCGAGACTGAAACTTCCTGTTTACAGGGAATGGAGGTGCATAGTAGGGAATTTAATGATGGCCCTAGAAACAGATGCCTCTGGGGTAGGGGATATTCTGCAGGAAAATGGCCCCGGACTCTCGAAAAGTGAAGATCACAGATAAAAGGGGTGCGAGGCTGTTCCTGACGAAGACGGGGAAGGAGAGTCACTCGGCACAGTGTGTGGCCAGGATAGAAAAGACGTTTTCGGGACGATTGTGCTACCTGAACATAACCTGGACAGCGATGCTCTGAAATCGTTCTTGTCTGCCGATGATGGTACTGCGTCTGCAGAGGGGCCCTTATGCCTAGGGAATGTGTGCCTGAGGACTCCGTGAGGCAGCAGGAGCCTCTCACTTCAAGTGGCTCCAGAGGAGAAACAAATCTGTCTCTCTGTCTGATCTACAGAGAGAGTGAGAAAGCAAATCTAACGAAATGTTAGCAGTTGTTGGAGCTCCGTGTGGAGAAAACTTGACCACTCGTTGTACTGTTCTTCCACTTTTTAAATATGTTAGAACATTTTCATAATGAAATGGTGGGAAAGTAAAAATAAATCTGGAAATTAGAACGGAAGTGAGCCCAGCCAAGCACTCTTGGGTTCAGCCGGGAAGAGCCAACGGTCCGTTGGTGTTCTCTCGACTCGTCGTGGGGATTTCCTCCTCCTGGGTTCACCACCTAGTTTTCCTGGTGATAGTTATTTTATACATAGCTATGAGCATAGGTGATACTGAAAACACGTTTAGTGTGGTTTGTCATTAAGAATTTGGAGAACTGGCTACAGAAACCACTTGTACAGAGTTGAGATGAGCACTGCCTGCCTCAGCATCTGTGGTAACAGCTTCACTTGGGTGCAGAGCTTGGCAGAGGTTTGAGTGACTCTGTCTCGATGGTCCTCTGTCAGAGGACAAGGTTAAGCTTCACCACCAAGGGCCCTGTTGAGCCTCTGGGCTGGAAGTAACCTCCCCCGGGCTGGTGAGGCAGCCTCTGGGGGCCTTTCCTGACAAAGCCCCTCACTGAGCTGCAGTCTGGCCACCTCTGCCCTCGCCTCCCCGACTGCAGGGTCTCGAGGTCTCACTACCTCCAGCCTGAGCGCCCAGTGCCCAGGGGCAATTTCCCGCCTTCCCTGGGGGCTCAGGATGCCGGCTCCTGGGGCAGTGTCCGCAGCTGGGCCCCTCCTCCGGGGCTGGGGGTAAGGCTGGCCACGGCCTCCTGCTATGTCCCACTGGCCACTTCACCGCAGCTGCAGCCCACACTGGGTGGCCGCTCCTGCTTCTGTTGGATGTGGAGATGCAGGCCTTCACTGAGGCTTCCTGGCCTCGCCCCTGCTGGCCCCAAGGCTGTGCCACTTCCCCCTGCCCAGCCCCTGGTCTCTGTACAGTGTCTGTCCAGGATGTCTGTCCATCCGTCCTTGACATTCTGTCCACAAGCAGCCACTGTCATCCTAGCTTGTGAGGGGCGAGCAGAGCCCAGGTGCGGTCGACGTGGAGATGCTGATGCCCTTCAGTGTGCAGGGAAGTGAGTTCCTTCATATCTACAACCTCTGCGCAGCCAGCTGGGAGCTCATCCCATTCACAGGTGGATGTGCCTTGTTTTTTGGCCCAATCGCCTGCATTAACCCAGAAGAATCTCAGTTCTCTGCTTTCAAACACATACGCTGGGACATGAACACTCTCACCCTGGACGTTTTGTCTGAATGTTCAGTGCCCAGGCTCTTAGGTACACAGGCGGCCCCGGGTTTTATTTGAAAGCTTTGATTGACTTGAAGGAACGTAGAGGCTGCTGAAATCCTGGTCATTTTGGAACAAAGTATTTTATTAACAGTTTTCTAAAAGAAAGAAATCATTAAAAAAAATTGATCCCTGTTGAGGTAGAAGGATCTTGTCCTCATGCTTCTCAGTTCCTTCCAGAATCAGCTTCCAGTTCAGCTGCAGAACAGGTTCTGGTGGTGGCTGGAGCAGCCCAGGCAGGTGCCATCGGGTCTGAGTTCACACTGGTGCCCATGTGGTCTCCAGTTACGGTGTGGGCCGTGGGGCCTGAGTTCACACCATTGCCCATGTGGTCTCCAGTTACGATGCTGGCCATGGAGTCTGAGTTCACACTGGTGCCTGCGTGGTCTTCAGTTACAGTGCTGGCCATTTGTGCCTTTCTGGGAAGTTAGAAGGAGGATCATTTCATCACCTCTCTGTCCTCCCACACCTGATCTATGCTGGGCCACCGTGAATTCTTCCTTTTAACTGTTTCTCTCATCACGGGCAACGCTGGTGTTCTGTGGTCCACGTTTGCCTTTTCGGAAAACGGATTCTGTGTTGCTTTATATAATCACGTGGTCTCTTTTACGAATTTCGCTTTTCTTTAAGAAAATAATCGTGCTTTTATCTCTTCAATCTCAACTCTGGTCCCTGACACAGGCTCTTGCCAGCTCGAAAATTAAAAGTAATCTTTGATTATACTTAATACTTTCTAAAGTTTTCAAAAGTTTATTAGCATGTGGGTTACTGAACATTGACTGTTTATTTAATGGAAAATTACATTGTAAGTAGAGTATTAGAGTGAAAATGATCTTCTGATTTTATTAAAATATTCAGGTAAAAATATTAAAATGACTTCGCCAAACTTCATGCCTGTGTATCGTGAAAATATTAAGCTGCTCTCTGCTCCCGAGAATGCATGAGTAGAGTATGTGTTTGAAAGCGTCATTCCAGTCTTAAGTTTTAGGTATTCTTAAAGGGGTTGGCTGGAGAAGTGACATTTAGCATTGAGTGAACGTTTGATAAAGATTTGTCTCGATATAAAAATAGTTAAAAACAATCTTTAGTGTTTCCTGTCAGGGTTCACCCATTAAAGAATGGTCTTGTAAAAAACTCATCGAGAGTGTCGGCGCCCAGAGGTGCTACCTTGCCCACAGTTGTGTCATCTGTTGTCACCAGGCGACACGCCCAGCGTTTAGCTGCACGTCAGATGTGGCCACGGGGCCACAGGACATCCCTGCGGACGGATGTTCTTATGCAGATTAATGAGGATGGAGACCGCTGCAGAACTGTAAGCCCCCCAGGGGCTGACGGAAGCCTGGGAACACCCGAGACACCAGAGTCGCTGCTGCCCTGGGTGGAAGGAAACCTGCCCTGGAAGATGGGAAATGCAATAAGGAGAAAGTACCAAGGTACATGATGCTGTGAAAACGGAGATGTTTTAATTAAATTAACAATTAAAATCATTTTAATTATGTGAATTATTTGAATTCATGTTAGTTCTTTTTAGGAAATTAATACTTAAAGCAAGTTTGTTTTCTGAATTGTTGGAATTAATTGAGTCAGCACAAGAGTTAGCATTGATATCTGACCCTCTTCCAGGGTTGGGGCAGAGGAGATGGGGGCAGAGGAGATGGGCCTCCCACCGGCTTTCCCCTGGAGCTCAGCCAGAATTTCCCATTGAGGAGCCCTCAGCTACCTGAGAGCCAGGAGCTCTTGCAGAGAAGCCACTGTCGGCATGCCGCCCGCTTTGATGGCTCTGCTCTGCCATCCCTGCGCTCCAAGGGCCGGACCCTGCCGCTGCCTGTGCCAGACGGGTCTCAGGGAGGTGCCAGTGAGCGGGTATGCATGGCAAGGCCTGGGCATCGCTGTCCGTTTTCCGTGGCTGCCGGTTTCATTCTCTCGCTGTTTGTCCCCTTAGCAAGACTCATGAGGTTCCTTGAGGACAAGACCCCCTCCTGCCACCTGGTCTGTTTCCTGAACGTTCTCTGCACTAGCACAGCCCTGGGATGCAGCCCTCGGGAATCAGGGTGTTGGCCATAGTAGGGCGGGTCGCTCTGCTGGGCACCACGATGGATGTTAGCTGCTGTGCTTCACTTTGCGGACACGTTGAAGTACAAAAGTAATTTTAAAATTTCACCATTATTTCAAGACAGCTGAGAGCCTATTAGCACAGAATCCCTGGTCTGAATGAAATCAAACAGTTCTTATTAATTATTCATGATGCCATGAATATGTAGCCTTATTTTTTATAATTACCAGTCTGTATAATTAATCTTTCATTTGGTTAAAGTACTTAACAGTAAGTAGAGCTGTAATTTCAACTGTTTATAAAGCATATGGAAGAATGTTTAAATGTTTAATTAGAACCATTTTTTTTTAGTTTCATAGAGAATTTTTTTTCTTGTCAACGAGGATCTTTAATTATTTAAACCAAAAGAGGAAAACAGACCAGAAAAGAAAAACAACTAGTAAAGCTCGGAACTGCGAAGGTGGCATCGTTCCGTTAGTCTCGGGTTTTGCTTCCTGGGTTTGTGACGTGGTCAGAGTCCTTGTCTTTGATTTCCTAACACAAGTTGTTAAAGTTGGAAGTGAGTGTGAAATTGAGTTAGTCTAGCTTTATTCTTTCACGGATGAGAAGTGAATTATCTTCAGCAAGGTGGGTGCAGGCGTGGTCCCCGGGGGTCACTGTGGTGAACAGGCTGCTCTTGTGGGGAGCCAAGTTCATCATCACTGGGACAGAGCCCAGGACACTTCCCCGGCTGGCCAGCCTCTTCCTAGAACCCCACACATTGCAAAGGATGGAGTCCAGATCTATACCATAAAGAAACGAGGGTGGTTACAGAAAGCACCACGATCTCAGCTGAGTGGCTCTGAGCACCCCAACGTTGGGGCACCTCAGCATCATGTGTGGCTCAGGCTGTGCCCTGCAGGGAGGCTGGCCCGATTGAGCTTCGATCTCCACCCTGAGAGTGAGGGCTCCTTCCCCCAGAGTGAGTTAAAGCATCGTGTGTCCACCTGTGCAGTGGCTGGTCCCAGTGGCCCTGGAGGGCTGAAACCCTGGGTCTTGCCACTGGTCTGGGGCGTCTATTTCCCCTTCCTGCAGTTCCTGTGTCTGTGTGTCCAGGGGGTTCCGATCCCTGTCTCAGGACCATGGGTGAGGGGTCAAGTTCACCCGCTTTGGAGCTGGCCCGGATCTTGGTTCTGTGGATCCTCGCTGTGTGGCTCTGGAGCAGTTCTGTCCTCAGGAGAGGGATCCTTACAGCCGCCTCTTGGGGCCATGAGGAGAATTAATAGGACGACCCCCAGGAAGCTGCTCAAAGCCCTGTGCGGGGCCAGTCCTGTGTCTCCACCAGTTCCTTCCCTCTGTGCTCCCCCCCACTGTCACATCGCGAGCCTTTATTTCCTTTTCCTTGGACCCAGGCAGCGAATGCTCTGCTGCCCTTGGCAGCCCCTTCTCTAGTCTGTCCTCAAATCACTTCCTGACGGACAGCCCTGACTAGCCATCGGCGTGTCCAAAACCCCACAAAATAGAACCCAACTTTCCTATTAAGCTGTGCAGAACTGTCCCAGCCCCACTTCCCACAGGCTGGCCTCATTCGCCATGGGATCCGTGGTTCTCACCTGGGGCTGGGGGTGCCCCTGGCATCTGGTGGGGAGTGTCAGGGATGTCCCTCCAGGCCCAGTACAGTCCCCCAGCCGGTGGGCAGCAGACAGCAGCACCCAACCTGATGTCCCTGTGGCTTCTGGTTCCCCGAGGCTGGCTGTGCTTTGCTGCCTCTTCATGCCCTCTCTCCACCTTCGCTGTTTAGCAGTGTTCCATCCATTAGAGCTCAAAGCACTGCCTCCCAGCAATGCAGCCCGTTCTTCTGGCCTGCCATCTGCCTGTGCCCCGCGGTCTGTACCATGTCCTCACGGGCCCATCAGAGCAAGGCTCCCAGGGATGGAGAGGTTCCTGTTTGTGTCTCTGTCCCACCTTCTCTGGACCTGGCACCGTGCCCTTTGCCGACAGAGGTCTTGGGTTGATTGTCAGCAAAGCAGACAATCTCTATGGCTCTAAATGGTTGTGAACATGCTTGATTGGGTGATTTTAAAAATAATTGGATATGTAAGCATTTGAGTGTGACACAGGTGGATTTTTGGGCTAATGGTCTTGTTCTTCAGGGAGTAACCACAGGCCCATCCACAAGGACCATTTCCAGCTGATTTATGGAACGCTGTTCTACTTGGTTAATTTTGAACGTTATCTCAGCCTGAGAGGTAGGTCAGCATGCGACGAAGATCACTGGTTTGAATCCTAATCTAATCTAATCCTTAGATTGAATCCTAATCCTAATCCTAATCCTTAGGAGCTGCAGCTTCCATGCCTTCGTTGCTTCCTTGGTTAGGTAGGGAAGGTATGAGCTACCTCAGAGTTGTGAGTGAGGCCTGTATCGAGTGAGCGATTTAAGTGACAAGGACTGCACCCGGAGTGTTGGTATTTAAAGACCTTTAAACATCACGATGCTGCATTTTGGTACCCAGGTAAAACAGCAAAGTTATTTCAGATGCAGACACAGACCGTCGGTGAGGTGGGGGGCTGATGGCAGGAGGTGGACCACCGACCCTGTAATGAGGGCGTGGTCTGTTCGAGGCTGAACGAAGTGTACATCATTGCGTGTACCATGGAGGTCCCCTGGAAGGGTCCATGTGGCTGAGCTGTGCGGTCTGTCCATGATGTCTGGCAGGAGCAGAGCTTTCGGGTGAAGCCTTGCTCTTGTGTGCACGGCCCTCAACGGTCTCAAAAGTCTGAGGCTTAAAGCAGGCTTGGGGTTTCCTTACACCTCCTGGACACCTAATTTGCCTGGCAAACATGTTTTTCTTGGGTGTAAAGGTGAAGGAGTGGGTGACTCTGGTGAAAGTGTACTAATTACTGCACTCTGGGTCAGTGGCGCTTGGTCGAAGACACTATCTGCCCTGGGTGGACATCTCTGGGGTGGTGAGAACCGGTGGCTGGATGTCGCAGTTTTGCCCAGAGGATGCAAATTTTTTTCCTTTTTCCTCAGTAACAACACCCTACTTTGTTTAGGGAAGCAGCACACCCAGCTGAAAATCCAATTGTCTTGCACGGCGGAGCGGCTGGTGACACAGGTCCAGATACTGGGATGCTGATGGGGGTTCCTGGAGTGGGAAGTGTCAGGAGGCTTTCCCGACCAACAGCAGCCCTGGGCCCTTGTCCAGCCTTCTTGCCCGGGGCATGACACCTGGAGGGAAAGCAGCTTCGGGGGCCCGAGGGCCAGAAGGTAGAGTCCTGGCGTGTGAGGCAGGCCTGGGCCAGGCTCCTTGGAGGATGTCACAGACTTGCTGCCCATGCAGGGACCACCCACCTCTGAGCCCCACGCAGATTTTCCTCCGTAGCCGAGTGAAATCCTGGTGTGGTGAGTGAGGCAGTCAGAGGCACCTTTTGTGGAAGGAGGACAAAGCTGGAGAGAAAGAGGTTTTCCTAAAGGCACAAGGCGCTGATTGTGCGTTAGGGATAATTCCTAGGAGTGTGGTTGCTGGTGGGTGGAAAACTGTAGCCAGAGAATAAGTGGGAATGGCCCTTGCTGGTACTTAACGGATTTGTTCACGAATGATCTGAACAGTTCCAGTGAAAAGAGCATTTCGGACACAGAAGTTTTCATCCTGCCTGACAATCAGCGTGACTGTGGGCTGTTCCATCCTTCTTGGGCGACAGTGAGAGGGTCTCAGGCCCTTCCGGCCCTGTGCTGGCATTTCCCCAGGGTGTATGCCCCATCCCGAATAGGCTGGAATGCCTCTGGGTGCAGCTGAGCCTCTTGAAAAGGGAAGAGACATGTGATGTGCTCTGGCTGAACAGGAAAGTGAGGGAGGACAGGGAGAGGGGCCTGGAGGTGAGGAGGATGGTGAGCAACACTGGGGAGAGAGGACGGAGGGTAACACCAGGGACAGGGGGATGGAGGGTAATGCCGAGGACAGGGGCATGGAGGGTAACGCCGGGGACCGGGATGGAGGGTAACACCACTTCTCCAGGTGCCTTTGGGGGATGGCGCCGCCTCTCTCACCCCAGAGTGAAGCCAACAGGATTCTGTCCCGAGGAGCCCCAGAGCCTGGCAGCTGGGATTGGCCCAGTATGAACCACCGTTCACTGGCTCTGCACCCTGGGACAGGCTCCCTGGTGTTTCTACCCTGGTTTCCCTTCTGGACAGTGGGACCCTGAGTATCCCCGTCCCAGCTGCACCCAGAGCCCTGGACTCCAGCGTGTCATAGGCACTCGTTAGCGTTTCTTTTGTTGTGGTCCGTGGACGAAGTGGCTCTCTCTTTGTGTGTTCACAGCCCTCCTGCTCACTTTACCTTCTGGGAACACTTTTTACAGAGCTTCGTATGTGGGGAGGACTCAAGTGATTAATCGAATATTTCATCAGGTGCGGTTCTTCTGTTTCCCAGTTTTGACGTAACATTTGGTGAAATTTCCCGGGACTCATGTGGTCAGCCTCACGGTTTCACTCTGTCACTTTCTAATGCAGTATTTTTGGGAGTCTTTTAAATTCAGCACCACCATTTAAAAATAAGTTTTATAATATGCAGTTTCAGGTTAATTCTTTACCTTTGTGTCTCAGGCAGTGGCTCCCCACCTGTGAGTTGTCAGAAAGGTTCACGCAGTTTTCCAGGGCGGCCTTTGCATTTACTGGAACTATAAAGAGCTCGTTCCTGCTTCGGAGGCGATTGACACGCAGTGCGCGTGAGGCTGTGCGTGGCTTAGCGTCTTCTGCAGGCTTAGAGGTCACTTTCTGTTCTTCCCCAAGCCTGCGGGGCTGTGCCGAGTGTTCACTGCGGGCGACGGTTACGCTGTCTGGCACAGGCCACCGAGGCCACAGGGCAGGTTCCACGTAGCGAAGCCTGCAGAATGGCAGAGCCCGGCCTCCTTGCCGCCCTTCACGGGGAGCAGAAAGCGCAAGCCTGTGATCAGAGCTGTGCTAGCCCAGAAAGCCTCTGAACAGGTTGAATTGAGGAATCTGCTCCTACCAACTGCCCATGTTTAGGATGTGTTTGAGTTTTTGTGATTTTTCTTGCACTGAAGCTACTGGACTGGCTCTGTGTCACCGTCATGGGTCTTCATGTTGCCCCGACGGGAAACGGCGGGGGTGGAGGGCTACACAGAGGCTGCGGCCCTGATAATGAAGGGCTTGTTGCCTCTTTGGACAGTGAGTTCAAACTCTTTGTAATTGTCAGCACAAAGAGTGACCCGCTGAGGACACGGCTGTAATACAGGGTGGCATGGTTGATTGTCATAGCTGATATCAGGTACCTGCCTCTAAAATGACGGTACCCGTAGTGTGGCTCCAGGAGGGCAGCTCCTGCCAAACACACGTGCTCCTGGGCCCCTGCAGACAAGGTCGTGTTGCCTGCCAGGCCTGCAGCTGTGAGTGCAGAGGAGTCTACAGGGCACCGAGTGCCTCCCTCGTTTGCTTGTGGGGCCCAGCCCTCCGTCCCTCCCGGTCCCCAGTGCGGCTTCTCCCAGGATTCTCCCAGCCCTGTGGACACCTCCGTCTTCACAGCTTCTGTAGTTTTCTCGTGGGCGCCCCAGGTGGGCGCCTGGGCAGGGTTCGTGTGTTAGTTGAGTTCTCTCTAGCCAACCCTGGCTCGTGGCTCAGCAGGTCCCTTCAAATGAGTCAGTCAGCTGTGTGCCTGCATGTTCAGGATACTTGTCAGGGGCTTTCCTCAGAGCAAGACCGACGCTCACCTCATCCTTGGGACTTTGGAGCCCGCCCTGGAGAGACTCTAGCCAGTCCAAAGGGGCCGTCCGGGTCCCGCAGGCTGGTGGGAGTGACTTCTGAGCCACTCGAGCCCCCACTTTGTGTTCCTACACACCACAAAGCCACTTAAAGTGCCATGTTCTGGTGCCGTGTGCCTCTCCAGTGTGCCACACAAGCCCGGACGGGGATCTGAGCGGGCGCTGCCTTCCTCAGGCTATGCTTGAGTTTTGGGGCAACTGGAGCACTCGTGGCTGTGATGATCACCGCTGTCTGGGCTCCCCTAGAAGGTCTCACCCGCAGCCTGAGGGCCACGTCGGCAGCCACCGAGGAGCCGCCAGGTGCGGCGTTGGTCCCACTCAGTTCTTTTCGACTTTGGTGACAAGAGGAGACAGCAAAACTTCAGCTGGGAGCCCCAGGCCTTCTCTGCTTGGGGCCCTGGGACTGAGATAGCACAGATCCTGCCATCCACGTGCTGGGGGCCCCGCCGTGCGGCTCCCTCCTCTGATCAGGGGCCACGCCCTTGGGCTGGGCAGCTCCGGGTTCTCGCACTCAGGGGCCCAGGGAGGGTCCTGGATGCAGAGAGAAGGAGAAGGGTGGCGGTTTGAGCCCAACTGTGTTGGCT
Organism: Macaca nemestrina; assembly: GCF_043159975.1. Taxonomy (NCBI): domain Eukaryota; kingdom Metazoa; phylum Chordata; class Mammalia; order Primates; family Cercopithecidae; genus Macaca; species Macaca nemestrina. The sequence continues at coordinate 76,361 of NW_027257616.1, forward strand.
TCATCTTCTGCCTCCTGTCCCTAAATACATTTGCAAAGTTTTCCAGATGAAAACTCAGAAGGGATTTTTAATGACTGGAATCTGTGAATTCCATGGGAGCCAAGTGTGTCCACCTCTTTCACCCACCTCATTTCTCCCCGTTGGGGCTGATTTTGGCAGCGTTCAGAGGGGCATGGACTCAAGGGGTGGTGGCCAGCCCTCGGCCCTGTGTCCCTCTCCTCCTCCCCTCAGCGCCACAGCATTTTGGTGTCATCCCCTTCCCTGCGCGCGTCCTCATGAAAACCAAGTGCGGCTGGAGGGAGATGCCTGTGCCCACTCCCGTGACCTTCCCGGCCAGCCTGGCTGCAGCAGCCTCTCAGCAGGCATCTTTCTGGTGCTGCCTCCGTGCCCCTCCCATCACTTGACGCTCGTGCTCCTGAATCTTCACGCGTGTACTCTGTGCATCCACCTCACGGGCTCCCTGGGAACGGAGACAGTGTCTCACACCGGTCAGAATGCTCTTCTCTGTCCACTGAATAGTCCAACACAGAATCATTCCTCTGTGATTATTTATGCCTTGTTATGTAGAACTGGAATAAAGAAAAAGTGAATTTAGACATTACAGCCATCAGGTTGAAGCTAGGTAATTGCATTAGGGAATTAAATGAGAGCATTTGAGCTTCTTGAGTTCTAATTCCACATCTTCGTATCCCCGTCACCCCATACCCAGTGTCTAACACAGCCCTTGGTCTAGGAGTTTCTTGATAAATGCTTCCTGAATTGAACTGGACTGAGCTTAACATTTCCACGTCATAATTCCTAGTCAATATCGGGTATTGGCCCATCTGGAAAAAGGGCAAGGCATGGTGCTTTAGGCCCAGGTCCCCAATATCAACTATGAAAATAAAACGTTGTCATCTCCAATTGCAGCCCTGTCCTCAGCTCGTCACTGTTTATGCTAACAATTATAAACAGCTTGAAGTTGCTGTCCTGAGAAGCAACACATCCTCCATTCTCTCTGCAGTGCAGCTGCCTTGGTGGATGGAACATGCCCCTCCTCCCTCCCTCCCCCTCCTCTCTCCTTCTCCCCCCTCTCTCCCTCTCTCCCCCCTCCTCTCTCCCTCTCTCCCCCCTCTTGTCTCCCTCCCTCTCCCCTCCTCTCTCCCTCACTCCCCCCTCCTTCTTCCTGTCTTCTCTCACCTTTCTCCTCCCACCTTCTCTCCTGGGCTAGGGGCAGAAGAGAAGAGACCTCCGGAATCTTCTGCTTCATTCAAGCAGCTTGGGGGCAGCATCAAGTGCTACAATTTGGCTGCCCCAGCAGGTGCCTCAGGGCAGCCTTTCTAATGGGAATCCTGGAATCATGTCTTTCCTTAATGTGTCCTAAAGGCTGGAGGACATGAAGTGAAACAATGTTCCATGCTCGGTCCTGTGATTTTGTGTATTTATTAGACTTAATTTGAAATTAAAATAAATAATACCCAAGGTAGAGCATGAAAAAAAAGAAAAAACAGGCTATGGTGTTTGAAAAACAAACAAAACCGTTTGGTTTGTTGGTTTGTTCTTAGACCTTCAGAGGCTCCTAGGTCACACGTTTCAGTTTCTCAGCGAGTGACATTCTCGTGTCAGCCTCTTGTTTGATGATGTCAGCCACAGCAGAAAGAAGCACTCCGTAGGCCCCGTGCTCAGCACATTGGCGTGAGCTTCTGCCGTCTTCTGTTCATGCTCATCACAGCTCTGTGCAGTGGGCGTCCTCCTGATCCATGTGGGAGAATGGAGGATGGAGGCGGAAGGGTGAGTGACGGCAGGATCACATGAGGGGTCTCTCCCGAGGTAGGGAGGGGAACCGGCCCAGGACCTCGGTGCCCATCGCGTCCTTCCTCCTCCTCCTCTGCCTCTCTGTGACTGTTTGACTCAGGCTGCAGGGACAGACATGAGTATGTGCAGAGCGTGTGTGCACCCCTGGGGGCGTGTGCTCATATTGGCAGAGAGGGATGTGAGCGTGTACAGAGCGTGTGTGCACACCTTGGGGATGTGTGCTGGCATTGGCAGGGACAGATGTGAGTGCATACAGAATATGTGCTGGCATTGGTGGGACAGATGTGTACAGAGCGTGTGTGCACATCTCGGGGTTGTGTGTTGGTGTTGGCACGGACAGATGTGAGCATGTGCAGAGCGTGTGTGCACAGCTGGGGCTGTGTGCTGGTGTTGGTATGGGCAGACGTGAGCGTGTACAGAGCGTGTGTGCACAACTAGGGGTGCGTGCTTATGTTGTTTTGTAAGCGGCAAATACGTGGCCCGTTTCCTCGGGCGGCCCTGCGCCCGTGCTGAGTCCGTCAGTGGCCCTCGGGTTGGGGTCTCCATCTCCCCAGACAGCACTCGAATGGCTTGAGGTTTCAGATTCTTCCTCTCCGGGTACTTGGACCTCCTCAGGACCAAACATCAGAACCAGCCAACTGCAAACTACAAGAACGTTCAAATGCATCTTCAGTAGGAAAAAAAGGCAATTGGAATAATTTTCCAACATGACCCCGTGGGTAAGCCGTTAGATACTCCAGCCAACAGATTGAGTCACTTTAAAATTTACACCAATTAAAATAGTTCTGAGAGTTACAGAGCTTTACCGCTAAACCTTGAAATAATTGAAGCGTTCTGCTCCACTTGCTTACAAACGGTTTGAGGATAACTTTCAGTCCAAAGCAGCAACCTTCTAAATCCAGCTTAGATGCGAGGCTCCCACTGACACAGGAAGAGACAGTGGCCCTTGATTATTCTCCTGTGTTCAGATACATTGTCATTTTTTTTTTTTTGTATCCTGATCAGCACTTCTGCTTTTCCAATTCAAACTAAAGGGAGTTTAGTTCTGTTTTGGAGAAGCTGTGGTTAGTGGTTTCTTTTCATGGTTTACTTAATCTCTTAAGTCTGGCACTTACATTTACCCAAATGGACTTTTCTTTAGTACGACGGTGCCATAGCCCAGGGCTTCTCCCTCCATATCTGCTCCCCAGGAGGCCCCCTAGGAATGGGCGCTGGAGATCCAGCCCCTCTCCGTGTGCCCTTTTCTTTGAGTCCAATGTAGGTTTGGCTCAGAGAAGAAAACAGGCCTCCGGGTTAGGTGCCTCTGACTGCTTGCTTGTGAAATGTTTAATGAGAAGGCGTCTTCCAAACTAATTTTACACATTAATAGTTGTAGCTTAAAGTGTCACTGCAGTCATAAGAACAAGAAACACTCCCATAAAGTAGATAAGCAGAAAAAAGCCGTAAAAGTTTAATAAAGCGCAAATAAAATGGTGTTGTAAGAATGTACAGTGGGAAATGTTCTCAGTCCAGCCAGATCGGCTGTGGCATCCTCCTGTAAATACATTCAGCCATGTGTGGCCCTGATCGCAATCACTACTGTGAATTGTGATCCAGAATGTTCTTGGGGGCCGATACCTGGACTGTGCCAGCAGCTGAGTCTCATTGGAGGTCACGGCGGTGATGTGCTTAGTGTGGCCATCTGGGCTGAGGGGTGGTCACCCGTTCACTCACCACGTGCAGCCGTTATTCTTGTGATGGAGTTGCACAGGGCCCGGCTTGTCCACCTTGGCTACTTAAAGTACCGGGAACCCAACCGCTGGTGAGTGCGTCCCGACATGGGAGCTGTCTTTTTTATCCAGGGCCCTCTGGTGCTGCAGACCCTGAGTCCACGGGGAGGCACCGGAGGGCTCTACTGGGCCATGGAGGTCCCCGAGCAGGTGGTCACTCACTGTGAAGTGGTCCATGGCCTGTGAGGTTATTCCCGGGGTCTGTGTGAGCGAGGTTAACCAGTTCACAGCTGGGCACTTACCCCTTACACAGGTGACACTACTTAAAGTGGAATCTCTATTAGCTCGCACGGGCGTGTGTGAGGAGCTGGGAGGGTGCGGAGGCTTGGCCCTAGCACTGGAGCCCGGGCTCCTGACATTCTGCGTCTTCCTGCTGAGGGGCCATCAGGGCTGCTGTGGGTCCTGAAGACAGTAGGTGCCATATGGACCAGGGGATGCGGAAGCCTCTAGAGGCTGCGGGAGGCGAGGAGACGGTCGCTTCCCCAGAGCCAGCCCTGTCGACACCTCGACGTTAGCTGGTGGGACCTGTTTTGGACTCCAGCTTTCAGAAATGGGAGAAAATAAGTGAGTGTTCAGGGCGCTAACTTTGGGGTGATTTAGTGGAGAAATAGAAAACCAGCCCACGAAGGTGCACGCATTGAAATATGCTCTGTCCAGGTGTTCACAGTGGCGTGAGGGGGATGGCATCAGGGTTCGGGGAACTGTGCAGCTTTACTGAAGGAAGGGGGCTCGCCACGCCTTTCCTCATGTAACTGAAGGTATGTATGCCTGCCACACCGCCCAGGAGACAGGGACTAGAAATCTGACTTTATTTCTTATGGGAACCAAGGTCAGAACACGGTGAGGGCCGAGACGAGCTTCCTACAGCCTGACCTGGGAAGAGGAATCGCAAGTAGTTTGTGGTTTTCTACACAGACCTGTCCTTTCAGGTTTTGTTAAGTTCTGGAAAAAGGCAGAAGCCAGGCACACCTCGGCGACGGACAGTGTTTCTGGAGGTGGTGCGGCTTCAGCCTTAATGTGGCCGTGTGGTTGGGAGGCTCAGAAACTGCCCTCCAAGAGCACTCATCTGTTCCTTATTGCACTAATACCTCATTTACAGAAATTACAGAGCAGTGCGGGAGGCCTCTGGTCTGGATGGGTTTGTGTGGACCGAGGTCACGGGGTGTTGTCCCAAGTGCTTATCCTGATCTGGCAGAGGCTCTGTTCCCAAATAATTATTCCACAGTTTCAGAGCCTATATCTGAGTGATAGTCTTTTAACTTTGTTGCATAAAAGTAAACAAAGTATGTCTTGAGGGTCTAAAAATTCATGTAGTAATCATGGCTGTAAACTCATACATGGGGCTTTTGGGATGGAGTGAAAACACCATCACCTGGCGTGGACGCTGCGTGGTATTTTTAGTGTGGTGGCCTGCTCGTGCCTTGAACTCTATCTGCAGTGTGAGCAACAGCTGTGTATTTGAGAAATGTGGGCAGGTCAGCTTGCTCCTCCAGGGGCCTGCGGGCGTCCGGGTGAGGGGCCTGGGATGCGGCCATGTCAGTGGGAAGGAGCTTGGTTGTGTCAGCAGATATGTCTGCCTCTACAGGCCTGCAAGCCAACCAGAACCCAGTTTTCCTTTGGCCATCTAATGCCAGAAAAAAATCTGTTTCTTAGAGACTTTCATAATTTATATTAATGAACCGTTTGACCATACATAAAATGTTATAAATGTATGAGGCTTTACAACTTGGCAGATGTGTAACTCACATGTTATGATTGAATCCAACTGTTGAAGATATTTGTTTCACTGGAAGGTTTTTAGCATTTTATGTGCAAACCAAATGCCAGTAGCATTTTGAAAGAGTATTTTGGAATTTTAAACACAGAGTGGGACAGTGCTGGGTCTCTGGGATGCTGGTGAGGTGGACGTGACCTCAAGCTCTTGGAGCTTGCAAGCAGGATTCCTAAATTGTCACACTTGCAGTGCTGGAAGTCAAAGTGGACTTCTGTAAATGAGGTATTAGTGCAATAAGGAACCGATGAGTGCCCTTGGAGGGCAGTTTCTGAGCCTCCCAGACACCGCCGGAGGAAGTGGGGGAGGGGGGCAGTAACCCACCAGAACCTGGACGGTGGAGCCGGGTTTGCTGGTGGCCCTGCGTGGCTGGTCATTATGTGCAATAAGGAACAGGTGAGCGCCCTTGAGGGCGGTTTCTCCCTGCTTCGCAACTGCAAGTGGAAGATGCCTCAAAGTGGGGGGAGGTTGGTGGTGGTCGGTTATCCATTGGGGCCGGATTTGCTGGTGGCCGCTGCGTGGCAAGTCACTGGGTGGAGCGATAGGTGAGTGGAGTGGGAATAGAGGATGCACCCTCCACAGCTACTGCTGGGAGTTGGCTCTGGTAGCAGAGGGGGCATAGAGGGATTCCCACCAAGGGCAACACGGCTGGGGTCCCACGTGTGCTGGACGCTGACGTGTGGCTATGTGATCTCCACAGCCATCCTGGGAAGTGGGTTCAGTTACCTTCCCATCTCACATTTGAGAAATCTCGGGCTCACATCACAGCTGGGTGGGTTGGAACTAATGTCTCAGGCAGGACGTTGGCCCCAGAGCCCAGCTCTTACCACCCCCCCCCCTGCCCTTTTCAGTCCACCAAGCTTGTAGAGAGGGGTGTGTGGTGGTGGGGGGCGGCTGAGAAACCAACACAGTAGAAGGGGGGAAGGAAATAAACCAGGCAGGAGACACAGGCAGTACTTGGGAGGTCTACCCGAGGTCTGGGTGTGGGGGGCACCTCTGGGCCTGTGAATCCCGTTCTGTGCTCCCGGCTTACCCAACCTTGGCCCTCAGCCACATGCTGTGCGTTTTAGGTGAAATCTCAGTCCCTCGCATGGTGCGAGCATCTTTTCTCCCTGGCTTTGCTTCTCCTTAAATCACAGAGTCTCAGTGGGGATGGCGGGGTGGTTGGTGGTCCATGGAATTTGCCCTCCACTTTCCCATCCTTGTCCTGTCCTGTCTGGCCTGTTACCTGAATCGGTGTCTCTTCAGAGCCTGCAAATGAGTGGAGCCCACAGCAGCCCCTCGCTGACCGGCCTCTCAAACTTTTTTATTCATCAGAATTGTGTTAAATGCTGATTCCTAGGCACCCCATTAGACTCTCTATGCCTGCCTGGCATGGGTACTTTGGGGACGGTACAGAGGGTTGCTGGGCTGTTTCAGGAGGGAATTTGCATTTGTAGAATGTCCCCTGTGGTCTTTCCAGCACTCTACTTTCCACGCACACGTGGCATTAAACCTGGAAGACCTCTGGGTGTTGTGCTGGTGAGGAAGTCCCGGCTGGACGAGGGGCTGCTGGGGCTCGGACTTGATTCCTGGGCTGGGGGCTGTGGGCTTATTCTCTTCAGTGGGCCTGCTTATGGGATGCCCTGAGTTCTGCTGTGCACTCAGGGGATGGTGCAGAGACAGGCTCAGGAAACACAGACCATGGATTTAAAAATTCCTACTGGAAAATCTTTTATGAGCAAAGAAATTTGCATCTAACTGAAGACAATCATTGCTTGAATAATTGGTTTGTTTACAAAATTGGTCCTATGAACAGATTAAAGTTTTCATTCATGCCTTGTCTATAACGTAAATAGGAGCTGTTACCGCAACCTAAATTAGCCTTAAATTTTGTATCAGATTGCAGTCCAGATTACAAACGGCTGCTTGATAATCTAATTGATAAAACGGAGGAATTTAGTGCTTGGAACCCAGCGTGAAGAGAACAGAATTGCTTTGGCTTCTCAAAAGCGTGTGACTGAGGGGTGACCTGGGGTGAAGAGAAGTGGCTGGAGTCATTATACTCAAGGAGATGATCTGCCGGAGCGCCTCTCAGCTGTCTTCTGGATAAAACAAAAGGGCGAAAAATGGAAAAATTCAGCACTGAGTTCGTCTATGCCCTGAGCTTCTCATATGGTCATTAATGTGACCGGGCTGTATCTGTGAAGCCTCCATACAGGCACAAAGGAATTAGGCTACCTCTGGTGTCTGGACCGCGTGTCATTTCCTAAAGCCCTTTTGGGTGAAATGACAATCGCAATGTCTGTTCGGAGAAGTGTAATCTCACGTATGAGATACAGATTTTAAATGATGTAGATTTTAAACACCAAAGTCAGGAAGCTTGGTGGGAGTGGCTGTCTTCCAAGTGGTTTTCTGTGCTGCCATGGATGAGGCGTGGATGTGTTTGTTGGTGAGATCCACTGGTGAAAGGGCTAAGCAAACCCTGCAGCTGGGGCGGTGTGAAGCTACATCTCTTCCGGCATCCCAAGTAAATACATTTTGTAAATCTTGTGAATTTGACCCTGACTCTAACCCTGAGTGTTGAAGTCTGGTGCAGTGTCTTGAGCCCTCTTCTGCATTGAGGGTGAGTGACTGTAAATGAGCGATTCCTCAGTGATGAAAGTTCAAATTTGGCTTCCCTGAGGAAGCCAGACCTCAGTCACCCGTATCTCCATTGTAAGCACTGTGGCCTCTAGGCGGGTGGCTGGAAGTTTCCAGGCCCGCCTTGGAGACACAGCCGTGCGGTGCTTGATGATTTGATAACATCGGCCACCTTCTGTCTAATCACGGTACAAATGATTCTCCTACAAGGAAACGGATCTGGTTTCTTCCCTGATCGTTGGAAGAAGCAGCCCACCTAGGAACTGTACCGTCCTCTGCACTTTCACAGCGAAGCCTGTGTCTGTCTCCCAGGAGTGTCATGTGTTGTGGGAATCACGGGAATTGCCTCTTTAATTCTTCCTGCTTTTGAGGGCTCGGGCAGCTCTGCCTGTTTCACCCGGGACAAGCAGCGTGTGGTCTCTGGCTGCTGTGGGACTAGGGCTTGTGTTTCACCTGGGACGAGCAGCGGGTGGTCTCTGGCTGCTGTGGGACTAGGGCTTGGGGTGCATCATCACATCCGGTGACCTGTCCAGGTGGGCATCATTGTCTTTTGCCTGTTGGCTGAGGCAGCTGTGATGCCATGGGGGTCATGCTTGTGTCAGGGCCAACCCAGTTCTTCCTGTGCACACCTCTCCTGCTGGAGTGCCTTTCCTTATGATGACGTGCTGAATTAGGGCGGAGAATGCAGAGAGGCTCTGGGCGTCTCCTTCCCATTCTTATTCCCTGGAGCTGTGATGCCCGACAAGGGAGCCCATAGCCAGAGGCTCCTTTAAATTTAATTAGAATAAAGATTTGATTACATAGCCAAACACATTTGAAAAGAACTTCACAGATTAAATTCCGGATTCAGCCCTTCAGGCCCAGTGGCCACGTTTCGGGGCTCAGCAGCTGTAGGTGGCTGTTATCTTTCTGTGTTGGCTGAGCAGATTGGGACGTTTCCGGTTCAGCTGGCAGTTCTCTTGAATGGCTCTGCCTGTGGTGGGGGCACCTTGGCTGGAGAGCCTCGTGGGGATCCTTTAGGCCTCTGGCTACAGCCAGGCTGCACGGTTCCTGTGCCCCGGGTCCTCTGAGGCCCAGATGGATCCCACCACAGAGCCAGCACTGCTAGACTTGGGTACTGTGTGCAGACAGCAGAGGGGCACGTCTGGGCCTTGCAGGGGCTAGGGTGACTGGCCTCCTTGGCCAGGATCCCGTCTCCAAGTTTTCAGAGGAAATGCATCCACCGTCCACACCGTGCACCAGAGGAAAACTGCAGGCTTCTCTGTGGATGGTGAATTGAGATCATGCAGAGTGACTAGGTTTGGGCTCCTGACCAGCGTGAAACTTGATACCTTTAGGTGGAACCTGACATGCCTCCATATGTACATGGCAAAGAGAATGCAGCGTTGTCAGCTTGAATCCAGATGTGCTCCCGTTTTGAGGTGGAAGGTTCTGGGAGTATTGGCCGTTGGTGATTGTCCTGCCATGGAGGACTTTGAATGCAGGCACTGGTTTAGGATAACCCTGGTTTCCTGGTCCTGTATGTGGGCATCGCTGAGTCTCCCGGGCTGGAGGAAAGCAGGGCAGATGGGAGGGTGACAAGAGGTCAGGTGTTTCCAGCTCTGGGGAGTGATGCCATCAGACGGCTGAGATCAGGTGGCCAGGGAACAAAGCAGGGGTGCATGGAAATGTCATGTTTCCTGGGGTATGGGGAGGACCTGTTGAACTCTATTCCTGGGCAACAGTTCTTCCATTCTCAGGAATCTGTGCCATTGTAATTGAGTAGCAAATTCTAGAATTGCTCTAATTACTTAGTGTTAAGTCCCCATCCCAATTACCATGAATTAGCAACAGTGATAACAGTTTGCCTGGTCAAGCCTTGCTAAGAAAAACCAGTGGAACTAGTTTTAGTTGCCTCGAGTTCCCTCCAAATCGGATTCCTTAGCGGCTTATGTCCCCACAGCTGCTGCAGTTCTTCCTGGGCCTGGCAGGCACATTCCAGACATTCACATCTCAGCTCAGATGCAGGCGTGCATATTATAGAAAATCGCACTGCGCTGTGATTGGCTTGAGCTGACGTTCTCTAGGTGAGAGGCGGAGGCCGAGGACCTGTGAGGGACTGAGTGTCCTCTCATTGACTTGGAGCAGGTGCACATCTGCTCTTCAAAAGTTCTAATGGGATGAAATTAGAAATATGAATTTTTAAAATTCACGTGTTACTAACTCTGTTCAGTGATTTCCTCTGAAATGAGAGACTACTTGCAGACGAGGCATTCAGACTGCAGCTCTCCTTAGAACTGTCCTAGACCTCGATGCCGTCCTTTGGCCTCTTCCTGGGTGTGGGGTCCTCTGCTTGAAGCAAAACCACGTGGTCTGTGCATCACTACTGCAACCAGCTCAACGTACACACCCACTGGGAGGGGGGCCGGATCACTTAACATTTTAAATGCATTTAACATTAAACCAGCAAGTCAGCCAGTGCTTTCTGTAACCAAGCTGCCTGGCTCATGGGAACCTGACACTTGACTTTTCGGAAGAGAATACTTGCTTCTGTGGAGTGTCAATATTTGTCTCATTTCTTGAGACTCTGCTCAAAGTGATGAACGTGTGTAAATTAGGACCTTTTTGTGTAAATTGGGCCACAGAGCTCTCTAAGCACAGTCAGGGGAGTAAACAGCTGTGAAAGATGCCGCCTGATGTGAGCCGTGACCAGGCACTTTGGAACCTGGGATCCCATCTCCAGCCTTTCAAAGGACGTAGAGGAATTGGCCTGATGTGAGCCCTGGCCGGGCACTTTGGAACCTGGAATCCCATCTCCAGTCCTTCAAAGGACAGAGAGGAATATAAAATGCAGATGGGAGAGTTCATATTTTGGGCATCTCTGTTCTTTTGAAATCAAAGTGCAAGGAAAAAGTTTTGCCTTGAGGTCTTACCCCATACTTGTTTTTCTCCTGAGGTTTTAACATTTTCTTAACTGCTTTTTTCTCCCCCGATCCTTGGGGAACTTCTATCTTCATATTTTCTTAAAAGATATGGTTAAATTCAACACTGAAATTTAAAAACATGCATTCATATTATTTTTCTTTAAACTGATGTATCTGATGTTGGTGAAGAACTCACTGGGCGTATTGGTGTATTTTCATTTTTTTGAGACAGTCTTGTGTTGCCCAGGCTGGAATGCAGTGGCGCGATCTTGGCTCACTGCAGCCTCACCTCCTGGTTCACGCCATTCTCCTGCCTCAGCCTCCTGAGTAGCTGGGATTATAAGTGCCTGCCACCATGGCTGGTTCATTTTTGTATTAGTAGAGATGGGGTTTCAACATGTTGGCCAGGCTGGTCTTGAACTCCTGACCTCATTTGATTAGCTCACCTTGGCCTCCCAAAGTGCTAGGATTACAGGCATGAGCCACCACACTCGGCCTGGGATATTCTTGATTGTAACTGTAATAGATCCCTTTAATAAAAACAAAACAGAACACCACCACCAACAACAACAACAAAAAAACAGCTGTCTGAAAAGTCCCAAAATTAAAGAGCTCACTTGGACAGGGATTTGGACACCAGTTGAATGGCCCAGCACAAACCATAGTTACATGGGCCACTCGGCCTGTTAGATCCTTAGGGTATTTGAAGTCATGTGGATATTTGCATTTCTGCTTCTGGATATCGTGTCAGTATGAATTCGTCTAGTGTTTGAGGGCCAGGCTCAGATCCGGGAAAGCAAGAGCCCCTGCCCTCACGGCACTTCTCTTCCGTGTGTGTGTTAGGAAAATAGAAAGCATAAGATATTTTTTTCAATGAGCTGGGAAGATGGAAAAATAAGCTTAAGATGTTTACTTGTTCAGAAGAAGGGAGGTGCAAGGAATACTCAGCTTTGCTGCTGCTGAAGGAGGCCCCTGGCGGAGGATGTTTCAGAGGTAGGGTTTGTCTGAGAAAGGTGGTAAGAGGCAAATAGGATGCCCCATCTGGTTTGCCAGAGATGGGGAAAGTCCGTATCCCCAAAACAGCCTCAGCATTCTGGCAAAGGCTTTGGAAAACCAGCTAGTGTGTGGGACCTTGTTGGCTGCTGGGGAGAAAGAAAACACTGCTGGTCCTGAGGACTGTACTGTTCTTCCACTGCTATAAAGAATTACCTGAGGCTGGGTAATAAGGAAAAAAAAGGTTTAATCGGCATACAGTTCTGTGGGCTGTACAGGTTTCTACATCTGGGGAAACTTAGAGTGGAAGGTGAAGGGGAGGTGGGCATGTCTTCACATGGCTGGAAGGGGAGAGAGAGTGAAGGGGAAGGTGCCATGCACCTCCAAACAACCAGATCTCAGAACTACCATGAGGACAGCACTTGGGGGATTGTGCTAAACCATTAGAAACCACCCCCATGAGTCACTCCCACCAGGGCTCACTTCCAACAAAGGGTTAGAGTTCAGCATGAGATTTGGGTGGGGACACACAGCCACATCATGTCAGGCTTCCCATTCTTCTCCTGCACATGCTTCACAAATGGTTCTGTCATTGGTTTTTGTTTTTGTTGATACATAATATGTGTACATGTTTTCAGAGTGCATGTGATATCTTGATTCATCCCTGTATTGATGAAATCTGTGTACTTGGGATGTCTTTCACTTTAAATATTTTCTTTTCCTTATGCTGGTAATGTTCAAGTTATTCTCTCCTAGCTGTTTTGAAATACACAGTAGATGACCCACTGCCATCCCCCTGCTGATTTATCAATAGTAGGTCTTGTGCTCCCATTAGGCTGTGTGTTTGTGCCCGTTACAAGCCTCTGCCCATCCTGCTTATGAGTGGGCTCTGCTGGGCCCTGTTGACCACCTACTCTTGGCCTCCATGAGATCTGCTCTCAGCTCCTGCTTATGAGTGAGAACATGCTCCATTTCTTTGCTTGGCTCATTTGCTTAACGTATATCCTCCAGCTCCATCCATCCTGTCGCAGATGACAGGGATCTCAGCTGTGTGGTGGAGTATTGCTCCTGTGTATGTTCGGGTCACGTTCCCTTCATCCCCTGTTGACGGACACTCAGGTGATTCCAGACCTTGGCTGCTGTGGATGGTACTGCATTGAAGCTGAGAGCAGTCACTGGCTTTATACTTGGGGGACGTGAGCCACTTTGATGTTCTCAAGCAGCCATTCCCCAAAGTCCTCCATGGAATGCCGCATTCCTTTGTGCCCATGGCTTCCACTAGGATGAAGAGCTGGGAAGGGGCTTTGAGTGAACCCTTGGGTTTCTGTCTTTAATTGGTACCCAGCTGCACTGACCAAGTGGGGGTCCCAGTGACCCTGGACACTACCTCACATAAGGTCCAAAGATGCAGTTAGGTTCTTTTTTTAACTTTTTAAAAAAAAAAAAAAAAAAAAAAACCCTTTTGACCTGGTTAAGCTATAGCATTATCAGTTAGTGTTTTTCATATTGGAAAGGTGTATATTTTATTTTCTAAGAAGGAAAGAAATCCTGTTAAATACTCTAACCACAGATTAAATCATGTCAAGGAAAGAGGTACTATTTTGGGGGAAAATTATCCCTTCATGTCAATGATCAAGGAGATGACTTAGATTGTTTAATTGAGTTAATTATGAAATCTTAAGTGGTTTTGAGAAGATGAGCTGTGGATACTACAAGACATGAGACTGATGCTGATTTAATGTTAGTCAGCCCTGACAGAATGTGGCTAATATTTAAAGCTTGCTCCAGTATTGCTTGATAGATTGTAAGTTAATGTAAAGATCTGTTTGATGCTTTTATTTTACAAAATATTATTGAGAAAAAGTTTGACAGCCAAGGAACCACCTTCAACCAATTTCTTCCTAATTTCTATCACTAGAAAAATTTGTCCTGTTAATTCCAAAATTTACTTTTGGAAAGTTCCTGTAAGGAGAGCAGAGGTATTGGTGGTTGAATGGTGACTTGAATTTAGGTGAAGATCGTTAAATATTTCATAGTCATGTTTGTCTTGGTGGTTTTAGCAATTTTATATTAAATTTAGAACTGTGAGTCAAACCAAATGTGTTCTTTCGCTTTTGTGATACTCCTTTGTATGACTATACTGGTAAAGAATGATAAATGTGTATCGGGTATTTTTTCTGTGCAGATATTAGGATTTTGAGGGGAACAAATTAATCATTCTTCTAATAGACATTGTGCTGTGTGTTGGGTCCTTTGTATATTAGTTGAATCACTCTAATGAGGACCACTTGAAAGTCTGTTTCTATACAAGATCTTTTATATGCTGACTTGTGTTATGCAAAATCCTTCATCCTCAAAGAAGACTAAGCAATGGGTTGGAGGAGAGGTTTAATCCCCCATTAGGTCTATTCCAAATGCCCAGAATTGAATGCAAGTACGAATTATGTTTTTGAAGTGGTGTGTGTGTGTGTGTGTGTGTGTGTGTGTGTGTGTGTGTGTGTGGTGGACTCCTTTTTAGGTCATGAGAGGGAGTTAAAGCAAAGATCAGATTTGCTGATAAACATTTGTGCATATGCTAGTGGAGAAGTCATATGTCTTGACTGCACCTGCGTACTCTGATTTTGGTTTTGTTAGTGTCCGTAGCTACAAACCTCACCCACCTCTGGGACTCACCCTGAGGGGCTGTGGTGAGGGTTATTACAGAGTCGTGTGTCTTAGCGAATGGCACAAACGGTCTTGTGGGCCTACTTTGGCTTTGTTTGAATCTGTAGATTGTTAAACTAAGTTTAACATTTTGAGGATTATAAATTGTGATTCTTGTCTAAGAAGTTTCTGTTGTCTCTGAAGACAGGAGCCACAATACAGATGGTCCCTGGCTCACAATGGTTACGTTTGTGATTTTTTTTCCCAACCTTGTGATGGTGTGAACTAGTCACACTCAGTGCATTGTTCGGCCCGAGATGGGCTGCCTCTGAATGAACCCATTGTAAGTTGAAACTATTATGTCAAATGTACTTTCTATTTAGGATATTTTCAGCTTACGCTGGGTTTATTGGAACAGTTTCATCCCATGGTAAGTCAGGGAGCATATATGCTCATAAAAGTAGAGAGGATCTCATAGATACCATGAGATATAATGTCTCTGATGTTATAGAGATACGATGAAAACAATCAAGTGGGACTTGGAAGCCTTGGAGGGACTCACAAGGGTGGCTCTTGGAATGCAAATGTGAGCGCCACTGGCTTCTGGATGTGACATCTGTGCCTTCTGCTTAGCCCAGTGGGTTATTGGCTGCTCCCGAGGGCAGAGAGGTCCAGCGTTCCTCTGTTTAGGTGTTTGAGCTGCCTTAAGAGGCTAGGTCAATTCTCACTGGTGTCTTCAGGGCTTTAGGTCTTCTGAACAAGCAGGAGGAAGGACGACTTTGTAGAGCTTTGGAAATCTCAACGGACTTCAGGACCATCCCCCTTGGTAGGAGAGAGCCCCACTGGAGGCGAGCAGGGTGCCATGCGTGCCTGTGCTGGGCCCAGACGTGTACAGACGTTGTGAGGGCCACAGGACACAGATCGGTCTTGGTGCACAACTGGTGTCAATGGCCACGCAGCATTTCTGCCAGGTACATGAGTGCGGGGACTTGGGTTTTGGGGTGTGCGTCCTGGTTGCCTAGTTGCTTGGAAGACCCCTATTCAGACCCCAGCCTGAGTCACCGTGACAGGCCTCCCGCTTCACACGCCACACGGAAGCCGTGGCGTCGGTCACTGATGCCCACCAGCTGTCAGATGTGCGTGTGTATCTTCCCTGGTCTGGTGATGGGTCTTGTTTTGAGGTTATAGTAAACGTTCAGAGAGGTTTTGGATTTTTTATGTTGTTTGCAAGGAGGCAGCAGGGAGTGCTTGAGCAGTGAGATCCCCTTCCCAACCAATGCAATTTCAGATCACAGCAGGTAATTAGGGCAGTGGAGCTGTGGGATCACCTACCCAACCAATGAGAATTCAGATCACAGCAGGTAATTAGGGCAGCGGGGTGGGTGGCAGAACACTGAACTGTGGCTGTTTCTGGTGTCTTGCCCCGCGGACAGAGTGTGCTGGGGCCTCCGTGGTCCTCTGTGGGGTGGGTGGAGCACATGAGCTGGGTGCTGCTGGGCTGTGGCTGGCTCCCCAGCCCGGGGTTTATGCAGGACTCGTTCTTAAGACAACTTGGAACCCAGAAAGCAGCATGAGGAGAACGGGTTTGTGCGTTTCTGGATCCTTGGTGCTTCCCAGTCTCAGACGCTGTGCAGGCTCTGAGGGGTCTCGCCGGGAAAACTTGAACAGTCGGCCCCCGCGGTGGAGTGGGGCTGCAGCGGGTCTTGCAGAAACTGGAAGTGGGGGTGAGTGTCTCGCAATCGGGACCTTTCAAATGGGCCCAGCAGGCTGCATGTGTGGAAATGGTGCCACCTAACGCAGGGCTGTGGCCAGCATGGCCTGAAAGGCTACAGCAGGCTCTGTTTCTGCTGTCTTGAGAGAGTCGCTGCACGGTTTTCCTTGGTCTTTGTCTATTTGGAGGACGCTTCCCCCTTTCTTGGGCTTACACAAGCCTTCTGAGCTGCCTTGTTGAGTATGACAAAGCCCTGAGAAGGCATTTTTATCGCATAATTATGTTCTCCTGGTGGCTGGATAAATGACCTGCAAATGTGGGTGACTCAGTAGCTCTGAGGGTGCTCAATATCCAAGACAGGTGGGAAGAAAATGTTCAGGCAGGTGTCAGAGAATCTGTTCTCTACTTCACACTGGGGCCCTGGTTTGCTGACAGTCTTCACACTCGATCCAAAATGGGGATAATGAAGTCTCACGGATTCGGCGTCAGCTGAGAGCTGCCTCCAGCGCAGTCTTCTGTGAGTAACAGTTTATAGGTTTGGTGCAAAGGGCGGGCGTTAGTTGATCTTATTTGTGGTGGTGCTTATGGTGGCTTTTCCGTAAGGAATTTAGACTTTATTAGCTTTGGCAAGGGAATCCTGAGTGATAAATTGGAAGAATGCTTCAGGAAACTCTGGAACCTGCAGTGAGTTTGGAATCTGTATGAAATTGAGGTTTGGATTCTCACGATTTCCTAATGCTACCCCGAAACCCAGTAGTTGAGACAGTCGTAGAGCTTCAGTTGTGCTGCCCCGGTTCCCCATTTTAAAAGGAACACGTTGCTTTCATCTAGAATGTTCTGAGCTCTGAGTGCTGCCAGCAGAGTTTCCAGCTCTCTGCATCAGAGGGGAAGCCAGGACTGCGCTCACGGTGTCGCGGCAGCTGGGAGCTGAACCTGGACCTCAGGCACGTGTGATGCTGGCCATTTTCTGTAAACTCCAAGGGTGCAGTGGTCTCCTTGGCACTTTACAGTCTTCTGAAGCTTTTGATGTGTCTGTACTTTATAGATTTTTCAGAAGTAGACGGCCTTTTCCCACACCCTTGGGCCGAGTTTTGTCAGAGGCTGGTGTGTTGGAAGCACTACACCCACATTCTGACAGGGAAGACTCTGGTGTCCAACTGAGGTCAGAGTGGAAATTTGTTTTTCCTTCCCTCCAGTCTGGTCCAGCTGCTCCCTGCTTGGCCAGAAGAAAATCATTCTTATCCAAGTCGTAGGCAAACCCCCGAAGTCAAACATTTGTCTTTTTTCTTTAATATATCCATTTAGTTTTTATGGGATGATAGATGGCGAAGTGTTTTTTAGGGGAAAATTAATTTCTTTAATTACAGAGAACTTTTTGGACAAAAACTGTAATCGAGAAGCTATTTTGTAATAAGATCTAGTTAAACACTACAGTTGAAAGCTCCTTATATTTGATCTTAAACTTGGGTCTGGTATGCATGTCCACACGCTCATGCTCATGACGCCAGGCTCAGCTGTGAACTACAGGCACGGTACATACTTTCTGGTTGCTTTTTTGAAAGTCTTACTGCTTGGCCTCTCTGACTCAAATGTTGAGTTAGGTTGATTCTGTTCAGAATGTTCATCCCTCCATCTAGGGTCCAGTCATCTTTCAGGGAGGAACCGTCTTCCTCATCTTTGTCCCCTACAGTATTGTATATTTAATAGTTAAATATTTATAGGTTACATGGGTGACTGATCTGTTCATTAGGAAAATAAACAATGCCCATTTTTACATCATTATAATGGACTTGTTAAATGATTGTTAGTATAATGAAGTTTCCATGGCAAAAGAGGCTTTGCAGATGTGACTGTAACGGACAGTGAGATGGGGGAGGACCCTGGGTTGTCCAGGTGGGGTCTAGCGTCCTCACATGTGCATTGATGAGAGGGAGTACGAGGGTCTGCCTCAGAGGAGGAGACCTGAGGATAAGATAGAGGCCAGAGGGCTGTGGGGCTGAGGGCGGGGGTGGGGTAGGGGCCGGAGGGGCATGGGCCAAGGGTGGGGCAGGGGCTGGAGGGGTGCAGGGCTGAGGCCAGGGCAGTGGTCAGAGGGGTGTGGGGCTGTGAGCCAAGCTGCATGGTCGCCTGTATGAATTGGGAGACTCCAGGCAGGAACACAACCTACTGACCCCTTGACTTCAGCCCTGGGACTCCTGACTTCCAGGGCTGAGAGGAGGTTTGCATTTGTGGTAATTTGTTGCAGCAGCCATAGGAAGTTAATGCATTGTATCTGTTCTTCACCTCCAAACCTTTGAAAAGTAACCCTGTTGTGTCAGCCTTTTGTGTGCCCTAAAATCTAATGAGATGGTTTGTAGGAAATAACGGACACAAACGGTGGCAGAACACAAAGTTGGACAGAAGCAGTGTCTTCTGTGGTTCTGTAGTTTGGGTCTGTGAAGTTAGATTTCGGTCAGAGAGTGTGTGGTCTTGTTCAGCGTATACCTGGAGTACTTGTTCAGAGCTCCTGGGGGAGTGGTCTTTAACACTGTTAGCATTAAAACTTCAAGCACATCAGGGCCAGAGTTCCTGAGTCAGTGTTAGGTGACCTTTGAATAAGAGTTGGCATGTAGAATCTGCCCACTTTACTAGCATGAAGCAGCAATTTTTTTTTTTTTTTTTTTTTTAGATCGATCTCGTTCTGTCACCCAGACTGGAGTACAGTGGCTCGGCCTCGGCTCACTGCAACCTCCACCGCCTGTACTCAATTGATTCTCCTGCTTCAACCTCCAAATTGCATGATTTATTTTCCTGTTTTACATACTTAGTATGTGACAACTCTGCAAACTTTATCAATACAAATGACATGCCAGAACTTATGAGAATCCAGCATTTTCCCATGCAAATTAGTAGTGATATGGAATTCCTGGGCTGGTTTGGTTTTATAAGACGTAGGGGCGGATTCTTTGCCTAATTTCTGTGGAACTAACAATTGTTAATCACCCAGCAATCTTACCTCCCCTAACAGCTCAGGTGAGGGGGTTACCCCCGCTGTCATGATGAGAGGCAGGAGACTGAGGCTTAGATGAGCAGGTAACACATTACTGTCTAGTCCCACCCACCCCGTAGTTTCCTGCCATGGCTCAGCTATCTTCCTACGAGAAAGGACAGACACCCTGGTGCTGGGTAGAATTCCTTGTGAACCCCTTTGCATCCTCCAGGGAGTTCTTGCTTTACGGTGGTGGCTCATGGGGAGGCCTCTGGCCCACTGAGAAAGTGACTCATGTTGTAACATTACTGTCTCTCTGTCCGGCTGCTGTCGATTGGGTGATTTGTAAACAGACATTTATTGCTCACAGCTCTGGAGGCTGGAAAGTCCAAGGTCAAGGCAGTCCAAGGTCAAGGCACCTACACATCTGGTGTCCCAGGGCCTGTGGCATACAGACGGCAGCATCTCACAGGTTCTTGCGTGTCAGCAGGCATCTCGTTGGGACTCACATGGTGGAGGAGCAAGAGGGCACCTCCACCTCCCAACAAGGACACCAACCCCAGACCTGAGAGCAGGACCTCCCAAAGGTCCCACCTCTTAATGTATCCCATCGGAGATGGTTTCAGCATGAGGTTTTGGGGACATTCAGGCCAAAGCCATTACTCTGCCACGGTGTTAGAGCTGCATGGCATCATTACTGCAGCAGAGCCACAGCCTTCTCATGTGCATTTGCTGCAGGAGGAAGACGCAGGAGCCTGTGCAAGTTGGGGTTCAGTGCAAGAAGTCGAGACCCTCTGGGAATCTTAGCAGGAGGAACTTAAGGCTTTGAGAACTGACACCTTAGGACTGTAGTTTTCTTCAGACTGTAAAAACCTTGGTGTGTGATAATACTGAACATTTCCTGAGCCCTGTGATCCTGTAAAACAGTGGTGGTTAAGACATTCCCCCTCCCCACAACTGCGCCCCCACTTTTACTGCAAGAAGCCCCTTCCTATGTGGCTTAGGCTGACTTGCAGATGACCATATACCGAGGACAAGGCCAGACACAGGCCTTCAAACCCCCCATCTCTGCCTTATAAGTGATTAGCTAAACTGCCTGTTCGCACTAATCAATCACCTTCCACCTTGAAATGGTTCTTCGTGGTGCAGTTGCGCCTGGGGGGTGGACTTGTCTTTGACTGTTGCCTTCCACAGAGGACGGTTAGGGTGGGCAGGAAAGAATTCTCTGCTACAGGTCTGCATTCCAGGCTGTTTCCAGAAGTGGGAATTCTTGTGCCCTGGAGTCTGGGAATGGATTTCTAGTGTCCCAGCTTCAGGTGGAGTTGAACTTGAGTGAGGCAACCCACCACACCCATCTGGAGCCAGGAACTAGAGCCATTTTTAAAGTGGCAGTTTCTCCATAAGGTTACCCAAAAAATGCGCTCAGCACGTTTCTTTCTTTCTCATATGCATTTGGCCATCTAAAACGGGAATGGTGGCTTTTTCAAGTATGGATGTAGTTTTTTTTGTTTTGTTTTTTTTTTTGAGACGGAGTCTTGCTCTGTCGCCCAGGCTGGAGTGCAGTGGCCGGATCTCAGCTCACTGCAAGCTCCGCCTCCCGGGTTTACGCCATTCTCCTGCCTCAGCCTCCCTAGTAGCTGGTATTACAGGCACCCGCCACCTCGCCCGGCTAGTTTTTTTTTTTTGTATTTTTTTTAGTAGAGACGGGGTTTCACCGTGTTAGCCAGGATGGTCTCGATCTCCTGACCTCGTGATGCGCCCGTCTCGGCCTCCCAAAGTGCTGGGATTACAGGCTTGAGCCACCGCGCCCGGCCGGATGTAGTTTTAAATTTTGAGTATTGTAAACCTTAATGTAGCTTCTTAAAATGTTTGCCTGATTATCTGGAGATTTACTAAACCTTTGGAGTGGTAATAATGAGTTGATCTATATGACTTTGCTTTCTATGATGCAATGAAAGTACTCTAATGAAAACCTCTGCAGTTGAGTCAGCAGGCGATTGGCCAAAACAAATTCTGCTTTTTGGGTTTCTTTAACCAAACAAGGGAGTAGAGTGTAGGCTGAAGTGGCAAATTCATTTCAGAGCACGCCAGAGCCCTCAGTGATTGAGCAGCCTTCTCAGGTGAACGTGTAATGTGCCGTGAGTCTTGGCAAGCCTGGCTACTGATGTGTGCACGCGACACCACAGAGCCACACCTAGGAAGATGTGGTTTCTGTAATAAGCTTTGGAAAACCAAAGTTCAACTTAATTATCCAACTTTGTTATGGAAAAAGCTTAGATCAGATGGCCAAAGACCTGATTGTTTCATGGTTGAGACATGGTTATAAAATTGCCCTTACTTGGTGCCAATCAGTGTTGGTCCACAGTGATACTCCTCCAACCTCACTGAATAGTTTGGAGACTGATATGAGACTGTGAAAATCTCCTTAAGGTGAAAAGGGCTCTGGGGCACCCGGGAATATCCGCACACCCGTGGCCGTTCCCCTATAAGGTGGAAAGGACGGCTGGGTCACGCGGGAGCATCCGCACACCCGTGGCCGTCCTCTTTAAGATGGAAAGGGCTGCTGGGGTGCCCTGCAATATCTGCACACCCGCGGCCATTGTGGCTGTCCCACTTTCTGCTCAGTCACCTCTGTGTTCCCGCATTCAGGCTTTGGGACACTCATGAACAGCTCGTCCCCTGGGCTGGTGAGGAAGGAGTGGGAGGTTGTTCTGAGGCTCTGTCACTGTCTGCCCTGTCATGAGCTGGGGAAGGCAGTGGCAGTGACCCTGGAGGAGTCTGGTCAGTGAGGGCTCCGGCAGGAAATGCTGAGGCTTGAGGTGGCTCTGCCAGTCATAACCAAATGTCTTCCCTCTTATTTCCATGATTCCTTCTAGTTCTGCACCTTGCACTGCAGAGTCTCTGTGTGTCTATAAATATACATGAGTTACGATACAGGTGTCTCTTTCCCCTCTGTCTGGGGCTGGGCCCAGGGAGTGAAGTGCAAGACCCCCTTACTGCTGGATGCCCACCAGCACGAGGCACTGCCTGCCCTGCTAACGAATGCCTCCAGCGGGGAGGCGGCGGTAGCACTGCCCCCATGGTGCATCCTTGGTGCATGGAGGAAAGTGTGTTCATGATTAAAACACAGCCCATCCTCTCAAAAGCAGGGTGACAACCACATTTACTTCTGGAATCTTAAAAAAGGGCCCGTCTCTTTGAGAGAAGAACGTAGCATGTATGTGTGTACCTCCTTTGTTTTTTTTGAGACAGTTTCCCTCTGTCACCCAGGCTGGAGTGCGGTGGTGCGATCTCACTGCAAGCTCCGCCTCCCAGGTTCATGCAATTCTCCAACCTCAGCCTCCAACGTAGCTGGGACTACAGGCACCCGCCACCATGCCTGGCTAATTGTTTGTATTTTTAGTAGAGACGGGGTTTCACCGTGTTAGCCAGGATGGTCTCGGTTTCCTGACCTCGTGATCTGCCCACCTCGGCCTCCCAAAGTGCTGGGATTATAGATGTGAGCCACCGCACCGGGCCGTATGTGAGTACCTCTTTACAAGTCTTGCCCGACCTTTGCATTTAAAAATTATTGAAAAACTTAAGGATGTAACTGACAAGAACTTTATAGGTTTCTCCAAGTAAAAATTTGGAAAAGTTAAGTGAACCCATAGTGTATTTTATTTCTATGAGTCCCACACTTGGATTTTTAAATGTGGGCAAAACATCTGTATGTTCTTCAGCCTGATTTCCGTGGAATCGTGAATGAAACGTGCTGAAGTTACCATGCGGATTTTGTTATGTGGCGGTGACAAGTGGGGCTGGTCATTAAACAACTGGAGGGATCCCTGTCCTTTCTGTGCTCCTGTTGGACACTAGGCACCTGTTTGGGTGTTTTCTGTGTGTGTGGACAAGATGAGGACAGAATTTCCAGATTCACACGGTGGTATCTTCTCCCTTTTCTGTTAAAACGTGTCTTCTGCTGCTTCTACATAGACCAAGTGTTTCTTTCTCTTGCCTGTCTACATAAACGCAGTTTAACAAAAACTGTATTGCAGACATGTGAAGCTGAATTCCACATGATCAAGCAGATAGAGATGACTGAGTATACTGTTTTGTGGAAGGAAGGTTTAAAATGATTTTTAGCTTTTTCCCTGAAATAGGGAATAATTTTAACTTTTTCCCTGAGATAGGGAATAATGAAATGGGAAAATAATTAAATTTTCCCATTTAATTGTTAGATTATATTTAATTCATGTATTGCAAGGGAAAAAGGAACTAGATCACCCCATGTACCCAAATGAAAATTTAAAGGGTATGGGCGAGTTCATTTGAACTCCTTTAATTTGTTTTTGTTTGTTTGTTTTTGACAGTCTCACTCTGTTTCTCAGGCTGGGTGCAGTAGTACAATGACAGCTCACTGCAACCCCAACCTTCTAGGCTCAAGTGATTCTCCTGCCTCAGCCACCCCAACTGCTGGGATTTACAGGCGTTAACCACCACACACAGCTTATCACCTCTTGGAGACTAGCTTTGAGTTTGGGCATTCACTGAACTACATTTTGGTTAATTCTCAAAGTTTGTCACTGTTTATCTTTAATTTGCTAAAAATCTACATGTATTGTAAAATGCGTTATATGTCCTTAGCATTCATGGATTCCCTGTTATTGGGGCAGAGACGCAGAAGGGCAGAAGGCGTTCGGACATCATCAGGGTTGCAGTTGAGTGCTTGCCCCGAACACACTGGAGCTCTGGGCTCTGTGGCCCCACGGGGGTCCTCTGTCCACTGAGGGGGCCGGGTTACCTGGAAGGTCCCTCCAGCCTCTGCAATTTTGCCCTTTTCAGGTTAACATCACATCGTTGTCCTGGACAGCACTGCCTTTCGTTCACTGACCCACGAGTGAACAGCTGGTCAGTGGCCAGTGCTGTTTCCTTCAGCTGGGAGGTGGTGATGTGATAACAGTTCCGTGGAATTTGGTTCTTGGTGTATTAAGGGTTCAGTTGTACGTTTATTTTTTAATCTGCACCTCTGAATTGGTCTTTTGATTGCAAAGAGATTGCTTGTTGGATTTGTTTCTGAATATTTGGTGGATAACAGGAGAACCTTGCTTATCTGTGTGTTCATTTAATGTGTTTTTGCCAGGCATTTAAATGGGTGCGTTAGCCCACTTTCTGTGTGTGGTGGAGTCATTGAAATCATTTATGTGAAGTCTCTTCTATTAAGGCCAGAGGACGTGGAGTGGTGTCTCCCTAAACTAGGGAGAAATGGCATTGTTCTGCCCTCCTCCCTGGGAACGCTGGTGTTTCCAGGTCTCTGAACTTGGCTCCCACACTGGGAGAGTGGCTGTGGCTTCTGGAGCCCGTTTTGTGCGGGACTGACTCCTTCACTTGCTTTATTCCCCACCATCTTTGCTGCTTTATGACGCAGGGATGAGGGAGTTGGGCCCAGGGGCCTTGCCTGTGCCTGAAGGGCCCGATGCAGAAACTCCTCATGGGACGGATGTTCCTTGAGGGCAGCTTTTGGAGTCTTTTCCTACTTTTAACTGAGAAGCAGCTATTCACATGGTTCTATTCTGCTAGTGTGTTTCAAAATAATTGGTGTAGAGTTGCGAAGATGTCCGAGACACCCATGATCCACTCCGGGCCAGTGACAGGCAGTGTGCTCAGATGCATTCAGACCACATTCAGATGCCAAAGATTCTTGCTTGGTTATTCTCAAACTTATGAGAATCTAAAACGTGGGCCACGGTATGGATTTTCTCTTGAGCCCCCATGACTTTGCCTTGTATTTTGGGCATAAATGACTTCATCAAGGGGAAAGAATTTGAGGGAGGAGCCTCTGAGGCTAGCGGGGGCGGGGGGAAGAGGAGGGAAAGGAGCTGTAGAGGGAAGAGCCAGGCTGGGGCTGGGGCATCTCCCCATGATGCTCCCCCACCCCTGGCGCGAGGCCCCAGGGACTGACTGATTTTCCCACAGGAAACGTGTATGATTGCGTGTCTGTTTTGTGGGCTGGCCATTTGGATTGGGGGAATGTCTGTGTTGTGATTCCTTATTGATTCGAAGGTTGAAAAGGTTTGTGCTCAATACAGGGGTCTCTTGGTGCGATGGGAAATGTGATCGCAGCTGCCTTCGGGGTGGGGAGAGCCCTTGAGGCCCTCAGTGGTGGCCAGTGTCGGCTTCGCTTCCCTGGGTGAGCTGCCCTCAGGGTGGGAAGGGAGGTCCTCGGTGGTGGCCGCTTTTGGCCTTCGCCTCCCTGGGTGAGTGCTGCTCCATCCCCGGCTCTCCGACTCCTTGCCTGGGCACCTTCCTCGTTGGAGGCCGTGATCCATCAACTTTGTCCACGCGTGTCCTGCAAACTAGTGCTGACTGCAGGTTCAGGAGTGGTCAGAGGAGGCCAGAAGAGGCCCTCGTGATGCGAAGCTAAACGTTGAATGATGGCGCTGCTGAGTGCATGAGCCGCGTCAGCCCAAGAGTCTGGGTAGGAGGGAACGGCGGGGTGGAGGAAAGACTGGACAGATGGGTGCTTTCCTCGGCCCCTGGGAGCACGGTCAGGTCCATGCTCAGACCTCCTGGTTTCTCCCACATTGCCATAAATAGCAAGGAAAGGACTCGGGGCATCCAGGGACCTCAGGGGTACAAGCTGTGTCCTCACGTGGCCCAAGCTGTGTCCTCGTGTGGCCCCAGCTGTGGCCAGTGATGTTATTCTCTTTAACCTCAGGCTTATTTTTTATAAAAACACAAAGGGACAGAAGTAGTTCAAGGGCCTCTAAAGACTTACGTAATTGTTAATAGGCCTACTTTTATGCTTTCTTATATATTAAGAGCAAATCATGAAACAAACTCATTTCTGTTTGAAGAAATCTTTACTGTTCTCATTTTTGTGGCAAGCAACATTGATTCTTTGCTTAGTGAGCATTAGTGCCCTCCTGCCCAGTGCGGTTGCCTGGCGTGTCCTCGCACACACCTCTGTCCATTGGTCTCCGTTCACCTTTCCGCCTAGAATTGTAGGAGGGGCGCTGGGATCTTAGGGCTAGAAAGAAACTCTGAAGACCACTTATGGGGCGGCTTTTAGTCAGGGCTCTTCAGAGAGACAGCCAGCCGGGTGTGCGTGTGTCTCCAGGGGGAGGCTTGCTGCAGGGGCTACAGAGTCCAAGAAGCCCCAGGACCCACAGCCTGCAAGCTAGAGTCCTGGGAGGGTGTGGCTTGAAGACTTGAGAAGCGGAGGGTGCAGATCCCACCCGGGTCTGAGGAGCTGAGACCCAGGAGCACGGGCGGCAGAAGACAGATGTCACCGGCCCATCAGCCACACAGGTGGAGTGAACCCAGTTTTCCCCGCCTTGCTGTTTTACTTGGGCCCTGGGTGGATAGGGTGGTGCCCCCCACACCGGCGAGGATGGGTCTCCACTCAGTCCAGAGGCAAACATGCATATCACACAGAAATAATGCAGAACCAGCCATCTGGGCACCCCGGGCACGCTCAGGTTGATGCACAAAACCAACGCCGCGCGTGGCCCTGAAGTCTGCGTGTTCGCATCACTCCACGCACATTGCTCGGTCATCGTCTCGGTGAGTTTGTAAGCTCGTTGTGTGGTTCTGGGGCTCTTTGTCCCGGGTGGTGGTGGTGGTGATGACAGGCTCCCCACTGCCCCAGCTCAGGTATGGAAGGTGATGGCACCAACGGCTCCTTGTTTCTCAGACACTTGAGCGGGTGCTCTGTGCAGCCAGTTCCACCTGCAGCAGCATCTGTTCCCTATGCCTATTCCATTCGGAGTGTGTGCCTCCCTTCTGTCGAGGGTGCAGCCTTCTTTCAGGGAAGAACTGTGTCCTGCTCGCCTGTATCTCCTGTGGTGTATCTCATGGCTGAATAACTAGCTATAGTATACCTCGGTGGCTGAATGATAGGTTCATTGGAAGGAAAACTTGATACTTTTTTTTTCTTTTTGGGATGGAGTTTCACACTCAACGCCCAGGCTGAAGTGCAATGGCACGATCTTGGCTCATTGCAAACTCTCCCTCCCGGGTTCGTGATTCTCCTCCCTCAGCCTCCCAAGTAACTGGGGCTACAAGCGTCTGCCACCATGCCTGGCTAATTTTCGTATTTTCGTTAGAGACGGGGTTTCACCATGTTGGCCAGGCTAGTCTTAAACTCTTGACCTCAGGTGATGCACCCACCTCGGCCACCCAAAGTTCTGGGATTATGGCCATGAGCTACCACACCCAAGAACTTAATACCATTTTTTTTCTTTTTAAATCATAATGGGCTTGTTAAATGCTTACGTTAGTGCTTATTTTAAAAAATGTTATCTGTGACCTTTCAGCTTTTCATAGCACTTCTCGTGTGAATATTTAAAAAAGGCCCTTTAGTCATGGGGGAGAAGCAGTTATCCCTTTCAGCAGAGGGAGATGGAGGAACAGGCCCTCGTGGGTCTGAGCACAGACAGTCACCCCGACCTTGGTGCTTGCTTAGGTCTGTTCTCTGTTCACCGTAGTGCATCCACTCTCATTGTCAGCTTAAAAATAAGCTTTTTCCTCTTTCTAATCAGAACAGTTAGTTTGTTAACCATCACGTTAAGGTATCGAGAATGATGGCTTTCAGGCCTCAGATATGACACAAGTAGTAAATGCAGCTGACCCTGAACAACATAGGTTTTGAGCTTCGAAGGATCACTTACGTTAAATATTTTCCAACCAAACCCTTACTGAAAAAACCTGGCTTTGTGGAGGGCCGACGTTTCCTACATGCGGTTCCATAGGGTGGTCGCGGAGTCCTGTGGATACGTAGATTTGGGTAAACTCGGGGGGTGTTCTGGAATCCATGTCCCTGTGTATACAGAGGGACAACTGCAGCTTTTTAAAACTTTGTGTCCTGCCTTGTCCTGAAAAGGCTCCCAGGTGGATGCAAAATTATTTCATTTTTTTGGTTTTCTTGGTGGGATATTGATGTTTATTCTTCAGTGTCTAAAATCCTGAGTGAACAGAGTTAGTGCTTCAGGAACAAAGCCAGTCTGGAAACACATATTGAGATACCCACCTTTCCTTCATGGTTTCACAAAAGGCCATGATCATATTTTATTCGGTTGAACTGTAGGAAACTGCCAATATTTGCTGTTTTTGGCCTACAAAATGGCAAGTTCGTACGATATTAAAAACAAAGGCTTCCTGGATGGGGAAAATAGGAATCGGTAAGAACCTGAAGTTGTCTGTCATGGCCTCTGAGTCACAGGTAAATAAACCTGCGTGAGGGGAAGTTGGCTGTACAGTATTTTCCTTCTGTTTTGAGACTGTCGGAAAAAGGCCAGTTCCATTGCATTGGGTCCCTTTGCCTCACCTTTGCTGCAGAGGGGACTTGCCATTATTCCTCTTGTTTCCGTTGCCCAGGAGGCTGATGCCACATAGAAGACCTGCAGGTCGGTGGATGTGAAACAGGCAACGGACACGCTGTGCACCTTGGGACGCATCTGAGAAGTGCGTGCTTGCAGCAGGTCTGAGGTTGAGGGCGTGTTCCATCTCCTCTCTCTTCTCTGGCTTTGCAGGCCTTTGAAGTTGGTCCTGGAAAATGAAATTTAGTTAATGCTGATTTAAGCTCCAGGTCAAAGCTGGGGGGCCGAAGAGACCCGCCCTTCACTAGGGGTGTGAAGCATTGGGCCTTCCCATCAGGAGGCAGCAGGGACTCGAGAGAGCCCCACATGCCCTCCAGTTCCCTTATGTTGAAATTTTTTGTACTCGGCCATGCCGGGTCATTTTGGGAGGTAAATGGGGGGTTCACATGGGGGTGTGCAGTATTCTTAGGTGTCAGGTGCGAGAGTTGAATTTGTAGAAGCTGTGCAGATAGGAAAGGGCCTGGCCGGGAGTGCTGTTTACAAGGAGCCGATTTAACGCGAGGTCTGTGCTCTGCCTGGCTCCGTGTCTGACCGGTGTCTCCCAGTCTGCAACAGGACATTCACGTGACTTGGCGCCATTGTCCCACTCTGTGTAGACGTCTGAGGATCTGTGCGCGGCTGCTCTGTGAGCATGAGTTGTGATAATGAACTGAGAAGCAGTGAACAAACCCTGTATTGGTCAGCACTGGTTCCACGGCCACTTCTGCCGTGGTTGGAGTCATTCATAATAAAGTGTGCTGGACTCCTATGCAGAGCTCTGAATTTCAGAGGCCCTTTAACTCGGCAGCTAACGAGCCGCTTCCTTCAGAAGACATTTGAGTCCCCTTTACCTGCCAGGGTGACTCTGGGAGTTTGAAGATGAGTGAGACAAGCCCTCCGTGTCTTATGGATTTTACTGTCCAGAGGAGAGACAGATGTGGATGGTGAAGGAGGCCCTATCAGAGGTCAGCGCATGTCAGTTTTATTTCTTCAGCACTTGCTGTGTTCAGGTGGTGCCCCGGGCCATGTGCAGAGTATCTGGGGACCCTGCCCATGGCATCCCAGGCACAGCTAGCATCTGCGCCATCTTCATACTTGGTCTGAGTTTTGGGGAAGTACCGAGGATGGATTCTGCCTTTGCTGGAGAGAGTTGGAAGTCAGGGCAGCCCTCCACAAGATGATGATCGCCAGCTGATTCCTCAAGAAAGAGAGGTGGTCCCCACATGGGCAGAGCACGGCAGCATGCGCAGACCTGGGTGTGGGGTCTGGGGCATGTGCATCTGAGTGGGGTCTGCTGGGAGACAGCAAAGGTGAGGTGTGAAGGCAGTTGGAATTTACAGGATAAATTATCACTAAGGCCATGCTGGGAAAACATAAAATTGGGACTCTCTGGGGTAAACGTGGACTTAGGGTGACCCTGGGCGTGGGTGTTTTCAGGCTCTGAAGGCAGAGATTTAGGAAATTGGGGCAGAGCTGAGCTCCAGACGAGGATGAAGACCACCCTTGGGATGTTGAATGAGACAAGGGTGGAAACCCAGTGAATGTCGTAGGGTCAGTCCAGCAGGAAGGCAGCAGAGGAGACCGCTGTCCTCAAAGGCCTCGTGGGGCCTGCCTCTCAAAGTGCTGGGATTACAGGCATGAGCCACTGCTCCCTGCCGATACTTTTAAAATTTCTAAGCTACTCTCTCTCATACCCACTCCCGTATTATTTTTTTTTTAGACCAGGTTTATGGCTATATTTTTTCCAAGGAAATCAAACCAGTTACCTGTTTGAAGTACAAATAACACCGTGTTTAAAAACCGAAAATGCCAATTTGCATAGAAGTTTCCAAATACCCAGTTGGTTTGAGCCTTGCATTGCAGTGTCACTACCTGCTCTTAAATTTCTACACGATGTATAGATAGCGAGGCAGGGACGGCTCGTACATCTTCAGGTTTCGATTCTACTCACTTGGGCTATATTTTCATTTATTTTGGCACACCTGTGGGTGTGGCAAGCAATGCTAGGGTATTTATTTTGAAGCTTGTCCAATAACAGTTGGGAAGATTTTCACATTTTTAGAATTTTCATAGTAATAGTTATAATTTACAAAGAATTTAAAATTGTGTAGTCATTATTTTGCTTTTTTCTAGATGTGCCCCGAAACAGGGTTGATAACTATCATTCTACATCACAGGATTCAGAACAGTACCCTTTTGGAGCAGATGCCTGTAATCGAGGAATTCTGCCTAGTCGGTTCACTTTAAACGTGTTTAAAAGGTTTTCTTTATCCTGGTTGGCACCTGTGGCTACAGTTTGTTTTCACTGCTGAGGAATATTCCATGATGGAAACCGTAATTCATCTGTTTTTCATATCGGTGGACATTTGGATTATTTTGGGAGGGTGTGTATGTCTATTCAGCCTTCATTGTTTCAGGATGTTTTGTAGAAGATAATGTAACAGTGTAACATCCTCTGCTACGGAGCCAACACGAACCCTGATGACAGCCACACAGACTCACGCACAGACTCTCAGGCCTTGTTACCAACGCATAGAACCATTTTCTTAAGTTGAAACACAGTAGCAGAACCTGAAGCCATGTGAACGGGTCCTCCGATCTTACACTTGGAATTCACTTTTTATTACTATGTCTGCCAATTAGGAAGCATATCAATTATACAGAAAACTGAGAATGTAAAATTATATGTTTATAACAGAAAAAAACTTATTTAATACCCCAGAACACATGACTATGTTTTTCCCTCATACCCCACCACTGTTTTCTTTGCTTGAAATGTGAAATGACACTTGAATGCGGTTTTCTAGCGACTGTTAGACTGGCATAGTTCTTCAGAGACAGAGGATGTAAAGCACATGGAGAATTTCTGTTTGTGGAATGTGATTTCCCGGTCACCTCATTCAGGCTGCCGCCGCCTTCCCCTCTGGCTGCCTGCACCGTGGGACGTCTGAGGAGGCCCCTGTTTCATCCTCTGGAAATTCTGAAAAGGAAGGAGAGGAGGGCGTGCAGGGTGTGGTACCTTTGTGTTGGTCCTTTGAGCTTTTCTTTGGAGTCTGGGCTACCTTGGTGGTTCCTGCCTTTATATCCCTAGCTCGTGGCTTCGTCCTTGTGTCTAACTCACAGGCAGACAGATGGAAAGGGAAGTTATATTCAGCCAACAGCTTGATCTTATTTTGAAGTCTCAAATCGACTGGGTATTTGGAGACTTGTGTGCAAATTGGCATTTTTGGTTTTTAAACACGATGTCTTATTTGTACTTCAAATGGGTAACTGATTCTCTTGGAAAAAATATAGCCATAAAGATGATTCTTTAAAAAAAAAAAAAAAGGAGTGGGTGTGAGAGAGTGGCATAGAAATTACACCAGTAATGGTTGTGCGTGGTGGCTTACGCCTGTAATTCCAGCACTTTGAGAGGAGGAGGCAGATGGATCCCCTGAGGTTAGCAGTTCCAGACCAGCCTGGTCAACATGGTGAAACCCCGTCTCTACTGAAAATATGAAAATTAGCCAGGCATGGTGACAGGCACCTGTAATCCCAGCTACTTGGGAGGCTGAGGCAGGAGAATCACTTGTACCCGGGAGGCAGAGGTTGCAGTGAGCCGAGATTGCGCCACTGCACTCCACCCTGGGCGACGTTCAGAAACTCCATCTCAAAATAGAAAGAAAAAAAAAAAAAAACCCGGTAACGGAAACCTGACTGCGTCATCTGTGATGGAGATGGCGGATTATTTGATTTTTAGTGACAGGATGAACTGGATATGTTTGCAGTATTGATCTTGACAAGGGAAATGGTGAGAACCAAATGTGCCGCCCAGCTTGGGCCTTGCCGTTGGCAGAAGACCCTGGCGGGCAACAGACTGGAGACTCGGAGACCAAGGAGAGAATTCTCACGCTGTGACGCTGGTGCAGTGTGTGCTTCTGGACTCCTGCTGGAGGGAGCGGCCCCTTTGCCTTGCAGGCTTTGGTGCAATGGAGACCTTAGGACCTGCCCCTCCTGGCACACCTGTGGGTGTAGCGAGCAGTGCCAGGGCTGAGGCACAGTTGGTGAGCCCGGAACGTGGAGGGGGAGAGGCTGTACACGCCGGCAGGCGTCTGCTCCAGCAGCTGGGGGTTTCCGCAAGGGGGCGGGGCGTTGGTTTTCCTACTTGAATTTGGATAGGGAGGGTGTCCTGGGGTGCTGTGTCTGCACTTGTGTTGCTCTGAGGTCAAGTTGTGGCCTCGAGTCCCTATCCCTCTGCCAAAGTGAGGGTTTGCCCATTTTCAGGTCAGATTTCCCTTGGGTCCGGGTCTCTAGGAGTGGGGCGCATTCCAAGGGGGCGTGAGCACGGTGGACGCGCCTGGGCCTCTTCCTTTCCCCCCAGCTCCTGGGCTGTGTGTGAAGAGCTGCCCAGCGGAATCGCTCTCCTGCCTGGTGTTTCATTCACCAGAAATCATTCTCACTGTGGACTCTTGAGTCAAATGTAATCCAGGAATGGAACGTGCTGTTGCTGAATGCCACACACAGCATCAGGAGCTTAGTTGGGGATTATATGATCTTACCCCACACCTTAAAAGTAAAGACTATAGTTGTCAGGCCTCTGAACCCAAGCCAAGCCATCGCGTCCCCTGTGACTTGCACGTATATACGCCCAGATGGCCTGAAGTAACTGAAGAATCACAAAAGTGCAAATGCCCTGCCTGGACTTAACTGATAATATTTTACCAGAAATAAGTGAAAACGGCCGGTCCTTGCTTAAGCGATGATTTTTGTGTGTGTGTGAAATTCCTTTTCCTGGCTCATCCTGGCTCAAAAGGCTCCACCACTGAGCACCTTGTGACCCCCACTCCTGCCCGCCAGAGAACCCCCCTTTGACTGTAATTTTCCTTTACCTATCCAAATCCTATAAAATGGCCCCACACTTACCTCCCTTCGCTGACTCTTTTCAGACTCAGCGCGCCTGCACCCAGGTGAAATAAACAGCCATGTTGCCCTCACAAAGCCTGTTTGGTGGTCTCTTCACACGGACGTGCATGACAATAGTTAAGGGGATACTGAAGTCTTTAGCAGCTCCAAGAACTTTTTCAGTTTGTGTCAGGACATTTTAGGCAGAAGGAAAAGCTTGCTCAGGCAATCTTATAGAAATGTTTGGTGCAGCACCATTAACACGTGGAATAAATGTGTAACTTTCCATGGCGGCCCTCTGGAAAGAGATGCACTTTGAGTGCACCCTGGTCTGCTCGCTACAAGAATCGGCCGTGTCACCCCGCTTTCTGTGGGTCTGCATGTGTGCGTGGTCCATTGCTCTCCACTGTGGCCATGGAAGGGAAGATGATCTGGAATGCTGGCGACAGTTATCGGTGTGTGTTGATGTGTGCTGCTTTCCACAGGGGAGAACATTTCTGTTTAATAAACATCTCATCACGATGATGACTGCAAGATATTTGAGCCTCATTCAAGAGTGTTTCTGGGTTCCTTCTGTTTTTAATCTGCTTTCTAGCACTAGGCAAGTGAAGACATGGAAAGTAAAAACCCATCGAACTTGTAGAGACATGGTGTTGTGTAGGAGCAGACTGTAGCCTCTGGCTCTGTTTAAAGATTGTAGTAAACCTCTTACCTGGGATGGCCAGGGTGTAAATTATCTTGTTTAATCAAAATGTGAATGAGTCAAAGCTGGCGCCTGCATTGTTGATGAAATACCAGATTTTAAGGGAACATGTCAATGTACCATAAGATACCAGCAAAGTTCCTCAATGAGGTTAGGCGCGGGCTTGGAGGAGCTGAGCCTTAGGTCACCAGGGTCGTCTCTGGGAGCAGATGCTCAGTGTGGGCATTAGTCACTTAGCCTTTCCAGAGCCGAGGAACAGCTCGCTGTGGTGGTTTTTGAAACTTGTATTTTGAGTCAGTTTGTCCCACTTGACTCGAAGTTGCCGCTCAATTTCAGACCTTTGCCTCCACCGTGCGCTCGTTTTCTTGTCCCCTGATAACTGCCTCGGTTGCCTCAGCCTGACATTCGAGCCTCGTCGTTCATGGACACAGGCTCCGTGGTGGGGCAAAGGCCGCGACTCCGGCTTGCACAGTTCCGTGCCTCTCACCATGGTTTATCACATCACTCCCGGGATCTCCTGTTTAGAGGAAGAGTGTCCCTTTCCTGCAGGCCCTGTGTGGTGTGGAAACCACCCCTACCTACCTTTCTCCTCTTTGAACTGTACCGTGAAGCTATTTCTGTTCTAGTCAACCGTCAGAATTTAAGGAACAGTGATTCATGTAACTTATCACATGCTTCTCAGCAGTTCTTTATGAATTTCATTCTGTTGTGAAATTATTGCAGTTTTCATGGCTATGCTGGTCTCACGTTGTGGCCCTTGGTAACTACCTTGAAATGAATTGCCTTCCCCATTGTGTGTTAAGGTTGTGTCTGGGAGCTGTTGAGGCCTCACCTTGGGGAGGTGGCTTTGCTCTCCTGACAAGAGGAAGAATCTTATTTAGAGCATTTCTAATGTGGTTTTTGCTTCCAGACAGAATTACTTTTTTCACAGAGACGGCCACTAAAGTCATAAATTATGCTCAGGATGGACACACGGGTCAGCTGACAGAGTGGAGTCCAGAACAGACCCAAAGACGCAAAAGCAGTTCAGTAGAATTTGAGTCTTTTCAACAAATGGTGCTGGAATTATGGGACAGCTGTATGCAAAAGAGTGAAAACAGGGAGAAATTCCTGTATGAAAATTAAGGTGGACCATAGCCCTGAATGTAAAATACCAAATTACAAAACCTGTAGAAGAAATGGAAATTGTCAAGACCTAGTGCGAGAGCTCTTAACCATGATACCATGATCCATAATCAAGGAAGAAAACAAGTAAGTAAGACTCATCAAAATTAAACTTCTAATATAAAAGACACCCCTAGGGAATTGAAGAGACACATTTTCGATAGATGGGGAGAAGATGTCTATGAACCATGCAGCCGGCAAAGGACTCGTATCCAGAATGCACAGGACTCCCACGGCTCATGACAGAGAACAAACCACCTGACTTAAAAGCGGGAAGAGACCTGAACAGATGCTTCACTGAGAAGGATGGGAGGATGGCCTGAAAGCATCTGAAATGACCTTCAGCGTGACTGGTTGCACCGAGATGTGCACCAAAGCCGCAGCGAATTTGTTCACACCCCTGCTGGAGCGCCTGACTAAGGTCTTCCGACAGCCCCAGGTGCTGGTGAGGACAGGCAGTCGAGACTCCTGTGCGATGCTGGGGTTCAGCACGGTGCAGACAACTTGGCGGTTTCTTATAAAACTGAACTCACACAAACGTGGGGCCCGGTGACCCCACTCCTGGGTATTTACCCTAGAGAAACAGAAGCTGATGTTTAAGAAAAATTGTGCCCAGATGTTAATAGCGCTGTCTGTAGTTGCCCAAAACAGGTTACAATGTGCTACAGCCATACGTGGAATAATAAACATCCAGCAGCCCCGAGGCCTGGCTGTTGATCACAGGACACCCTGGGTGCACCTCCAAGCACGATGCCCAGGAAATCGTGATTTTGCGAGTGTTTTGCCACAACACTTGCAAAAGACAGACTCGGAGGATGGGAGAACACAGAGACGGTGGTTGCTGGGAATGGGACGGTATGCTTATGAGGCCCCGTGAGTGGGTTTGGGGCTGCTGGACTGTTCTGCTTGTGTGATGGTGATTATGGGAATATTTGTGCCGAAATTCACAGAACTGAACACTGTCCGCTTTACAGTAATTTTTAAAAAGAGTTAATATGCTCATTTTCAGTACTGTTTTTAATGGAAGATGGAGTTTGCAGACAATTCGTTAGGGCAAGCCTGTCTCAGGAGTTTGTAGACGATTCGTTAGGGGCCTGTCTCAGGGCCCTTGGGTTGGGTTGAGTTGGGCTGGGTTGGGTTGGGTTGGGTTGGGTTGGGTTGGGCTGGGATGGGTTGGGTTGGAAAAGCCTTCCCTATTGCAGGCAGTAGCATGGGGCATGGAAAGGATATCGCCAAGGAAACACGTAGAATCCTTTGAGGAAGCATGTGTATTTCTAACTTGCTATAAGATAGAATTGGAATTTGTAATGGTTTTGTTTTCTAGAGTCTTGGTAGAATAGGGAAGACAGTGTAATAAAAGCTAATTTTGAAATGAAGAATTTTAAAGATTTTCAACAGAAATAGCTCTAGGAAGTCACCCTGGAAATGTTTTTAAAGATGTTCAGTAGCAATAGCTCTAGGAAGAGTCACCCTGGAGTTGCTTCTTGAGCATTGCTTTTCTGGCTGTATCTTCCGACTTTCATTTTTAAGTTTTGCTGTGAGTTGGGGATGTGTGGGAATAGCCATTCCCAGGTGTTGGGTAGGAGTGGCCCTGCAGGAGGGTGCATGTGCCCCAAGGCCTGGGGCACTGTTTCAACCTAGCATGGAACATAGGAACTCTTGTCAGTGGCTGGAGTAAGAGTACCCGCCTGGAAGGCTGGGGAGCCCTGGGGTGGTCTGGGTACTGTCCTCCCTGCCTGCAGGATAGCAGCTGGAGGAGCTTGAAGGCTGCCTGCCTCATGGCTGTCAGCGCAGCAGCCCTTCCTGGCCCTGGAGCAAGCTTTTGGTCCATGAATCTCTGCACCGGGACTTGCCTCCTGGGACCTCTGCCACTGTCTTGAGGGCCCTGGTGCCCAAGCCTCAGGCAGCTGCGACCCCAGATTCGGTTGCTTTCCCTGCCATCTCATTCCAGCACGAGTGCTCACCCCACTCAATGCAGAGCCTCAGGTTCCCTCAAGATCCCCAGAGATGGAATCTCCCAATTTAACAAGATAGTTGGTGACAAGATTTGAGCGGCACTGATTTAACTCAGCTCCCAGAGTTTAAGCTCTCAAGACACAGTCCTGCTCCTTCCCTGGCCTCATCCTGTGTAGCTGGTGTGGATGTGGGGTTTCCGGAGGGTGGGGCTGAGGCAGGTCAGCAGCAGGGGGATGGCTCATTATCGATCGCTCAATGCCTTGAGGATAACTAGGATTAATGACCTTTATAGGGTTGTAGGTTTGGGGTATATACATACATACATATACATATATATATATGTATATATATACACACACATACATATATATATGTGTATATATATACACACACACATATATATATATGTATATATATATACACACACATACATACATATATATATACACACACATACATATATATATATATATATATTTTAAACGAATTAGCTTTCACGTGGGGCAGCCTACAGCAGTGTGGCCTCACCAGGTGCCCAGCAAAACACCTGCTGACACTGTTACTGTGTGTGTTCCCGTCATCCCACGAGGTGGACACGGTTATCACCACATTTTTCTGACATGAAACTTGGAGAGGAGAGGGTTTAGGAAACTCCTGAAGCCACATTGTCAGCGGGTCCCGGGTGGTCTGGCCTTAGATCCTGCACTGTTTGCCCCTCGCCACGCTGTCAGCAGACCTAGGTGGTCTGGCCTTAGAACTCCCGCTGACTGCCCCTCCCTGCCACGTTGTGGGGTTTTTCCTGCTTCTGGGCAGCATTTGATAGCTTGTGAAACAAGACCAAGACTTGCTATGAGTGGATATGCCATTATCTGAGATCCAGAACCTTTCCTGGACCTGGCATTGCCGACGTCACATAAGGGGAGGTAAAAACGTTTTCTTTGTGGTCATTGGGGCTCCTGAAATGGTGTTTTTCCCAGTGAGAACTGACTCATAAAAATCTGTTAACTCAATACTATGTGAACAGGAAGAGGTGTGTTGGGCTCTAGTTAAATGTCTCAGAGCCACAGAAGTAAATGAGGGCACCTTCCGAGCACAGCCTCCCGGAGGGGAGGCCAAGGACGTTTGCCTGGAGGGTTTGCCATGAAGCAGGACTCGGACAGGGCTAGTCTGCCTGGAGAGGCCTCTGCCATGATATAAGTTAGTTGAAGTAGTTGAGGGGTGGTGGCGTGAGGTCGGTGGTCCCCGAAAAAGCCCCTAGTAAGGCCGGTTTCCGTGGGATAGAAAACTACCGTTCAGTGGCTGTAATACTGGCTTCACGGGTCTGATGTACAATCCTGCACTTGGGTACTTGGATCCCAGCCAGGTCAGATGGTTGTATCTTGGAGCAGCGTTTGTGTCAGTAGAGAGCAGAGTGGTGGTTCCCAGAGGCTGGGAAAGGACAGAGGTGAGGCCCCTGAAGGATGCTGGTCTTCCTGGTTTAGGGGTTTGGGGCTCAGCCACCTTCCTGTGTCCGTGTAAATTATACCCAGGATGATTTTCGCTCGCCCCACTTTAGTGAAGCATTGGAGCTTCAGGATGTGCGTGCCCACGTCACCTGGGCCGTGATCCTGGAGTTGGGTGAGACTGATTCCCGGGTTTATAGAATTACTCTGGGATTATTAAAGACAGAAGCACTTGAGGCATTCATAATGCTATTTCCTGAACGTAATTTATGTGCAGTTCTTCAGAAACATTTCTCTGAGGAAGCATCTATAATTTTTGTTCTCTGCCACTCAGTGCTAGAAAGAACTGTGCAACACTCAAGTGAGTGGCATTATTCCCCTCCCTCCACCATGCAAGCAAGATTAAAGGTACCTCTGGCCCCCCTCAGTCTTCTCACCTGCAGGGCGCCTGGCATGGCAGTGTGCTGCCTTCCGTCTTCTTTTTGGGGAGAATTAGTTGTTTTTGTGTGTACTGCTCAGCTCAGCCTGGTGCGGTTGTGTGGGTGAGGAGCTTGGTTGCTAGGTGACCCTCCCAGGCCTGCCTCCCACCTCCCTAGGCCTTGTTCTAAACTGACAGATAACCAGTGTGTTTTGGAAGAGGAGAGCAGCAGGGCAGGAGAGAGTTTATTCAGACTTTCTCCTTGCTCTGATGTTTGAGCCCTCATCCAGCCTGGGCCCTTCTACAGAGCTGCCTTTGTGTGTTGCAAACCACTCCCTCCCAGTAACCGTGTTTTCAGAGGTTTGGAAATGTGAATTAACTCATCTTCAATTTAAAGTGTACTATTAAATTTTCATGTTGAAACTGATGTATTTTATGGCCTTTATTAGATTTCTCTTGATTTTTTTTCCCCATATGAGACATTGCATCTTAAGGGAGACAGGCTGGTGTTGGCCCCCTTTCCTAAGGATGGAAGTGAATTCTGAAAGCCCTTTATGTAGGCAGCGAAATAATCAGGGAACCGTTATTATAGCTATGCCTGTCCATGTAAAGTGAGCACGACTCATAAGCAGGAAAAAAATGCAGCCCGGGGGCAAGGTGAGCCCTAATGCTGCCTGTGCCTAGCCTCCCTGCCATGAGGAACAGAAGTGCAAGCTCAGGTGGTTGAGTCAGCCTCCAAGCCCAGCCTGCACCCCCCTCACATCCCTCTGCATCTGCAGGGGCACAGGCCATGCTGCCACCCCTCGCTCAGTGCCAGGGCTGATGCATCAGGAACGGGGGTGCTGTCCGCCCCTTGCTCGGTGCCAGGGATGATCTGTCAGGATCCCTTGTGCTCATCTGGTCCTCATGTCTTCATCACCAGCCTCCTGCTGGTAACGGGCTTGTTATTACCTTGGTATGTGTTGTGGGGTGGTGCTCAGTCCTCCGAGGGAGGGAATTGGCCCTCAGCCGATTCACATTCAACAGGACCGGGGAATGGGTTCTTGTTCCATGTCCTGGATCCCAAGAAGCCCTTGTCCTGGATTCTGTAATGCCCGGGGTCTTCCTGAGAAACGCTGGTGCCACTGGAGCACAGCCCGGGCCCCTCCAGTTTCTCTGCTTTGTAACTGCACTTGTGTTTAGCAGGTCTTCCAGGACGTAGACGCTGCTTGGTGTGAGCCAGGTTTTGTGTGGAAAGAGGACAGGTCCGAGCCGACAACCAACCAGCCCAGAACCATCTTTTATGCTTCCAGATTCTGTGGCCAAAAACTTACCCGTGGACGTTGAGGGTGATGCATTTCTGCTCCAAGACGTCTGTGGACTCAGCTGGAGGGATGGAAAGGATGTGGAGCCTCTTCACTCCTGGCCTGGCCTTGGACCTGCTGTGCAGCCTCTCAGTGGCACCAGGGCCCCCTTGTGTCACAGCAGTCTCGGGTTCGTGGCACTGCCTCAGGATGTCCCAGGCTTCATGATGTCCAGGCTCCCCTGGCATGGCGACCTCAGGTGGGTGGCACTGCTCTGACGGACGTCCCAGGCTTCATGATGGTAGGGCCTCCTTGTGCCATGGTGGCCTCAGGATGGTGGCACTGCCCCAGGGTGTCCTAGGCTCCAAGGCCAGTGTTCCATCCAGCGAAGGGAAGTTGTACTGTAAGGTCTAGTCTCGGAAGGTTCCTGGGGTCCTATCTTTCAGAGTGGTCCTACACTCACCACAAATCAAGCCAGGGGAGGCCCTGCCAGAATTTGCAGCTGTGTTTCAGGTGGTTCCACAAGGCCTCTTTTATTTTGGCCTAGTCAGGTATATAATTCTTTTTCTCTTTGGTTTTATTGAGACAGGCAAAAAAAACCTTTTTGTTGCCCAGGCAGTGGTGTGAGCACAGCTTACTACAGTCTCAACCTCCCAGGCTCAAGCGATCCTCCTGCCTCAGTCTCCTGAGTAGCCAGGACCCACAGGCACATGTCCCACATGTCCCCATGCCTGACTTATTTTTGTATTTTTTGTAGAGATGGAATTTTGCAATGTTGCCCAGGCTGGACTCGAACTCCTGGACTTAAGCAGTCCAGCTGCCTCAGCCTCCCAAATTACTGAGATCACAAGCATGAGCCACCGTGCCTGGCCAAGTGTGTTTCTAATTTCAAAATTAAGAGGACCCCCAGCCAGTTAATTACGTCTCTTTTGGAGCATGCTGCTTATAGTACACCAGGAAAAATCCTCCAGAACTTGGAAAGGGGGCTGGACAGACACAGCCCTTTGAGGTTGTCTGAGAAACCCCTGGGGTCTTTAACCATCTGGAGGGATGTACCATGTCAGACGCACTGTTGTCGACGGGCTGAAGCCCAGGTTTCATGAGGTTATGTGTCGGCTTGTAGTACTTTCTCTGGCAGAGATGCGAGTGACTTCTGCTCACTGAGAGGCTCAACTCAGAGACTTCATGGCCTGAGGGACGGCAGGCTGTTTGAGCTGATCGAGCAATCTCGCGCTACCCTTATTTTCTGAAACGCCTATGAATGACTTCTCACATGGTCTTTGAAGAGGCTTCATGCCCGCGCTCCTTGGTAATGATCGAATGCTTTTTTTGACCCCTCGTCCCCTTTCTTTGGGATGTTCCGGTCTCAGTTCTCATGTGTTCTGCTTCTACGGGAATTTCTGAAGCTGCTGAATGTAGAAAGCACTGAGGAGGCTGTGCTCCCACCCCTGTGAGCCTTCCAGGCATCATCCTCTCCCCTTGGCGAGGTGGCGTCCATGGCACACCGAGGAGGCTGTGCTCCTGTCCCCCGTGAGCTTTCCAGGCGTCCTCCTCTCCCCTCCAAGGGGGACAGGAGGAACCTTTCAAACCCTTCTTAAACTTGTTTTCATGTCTTTGTTTTAACAGATTTCTTTGTATCTTCTCCCTTATCCAGAAGTGAGGGTGAACGCTGAGTTATTCACGGGAGTCAAGAAACCACACGCAGCCCAAAGTGACGTTTGTTTCCCTGAAATGATTTGTGTGTGTTCACCTTAAAATGCAACTCAGTAAAACAGGTGTGTTTTGAGAAATAACTTTAAATTACCCAGGTAAAAATGTGACAGTTAAATTTCATCATCTGTGTGGGTGTCCAGAGCCCCCTTCTGTGATTGCGTGTGAGTTTGTGACTTGTGGTTATTTTTGAAGAAAGAAAATCTGTTGCTGAGGACTTCAGAGGGTGTGCTGGGATTGTGTAGGGTGGACATCGGGGACTTCAGTGTGTGACTTCCTTGAAGAGGTTCAAATTAAGGCTGAGAGTCCCTACTCCAAAATGCTCGAAACCTGAAACATTCCGAACTTCCTCATGACACTCGAAGGAAATACTCTTCGGAGCACTTTGGATTTCAGGCTGGGGATGGTCAACTGGAAAGTGAAACATTGCAAGACCCTTCTGGCCCCAGGAGCTTGGATAAGGTCATGAAGGGGGCCTGTGCCGGGTGTCCCTGGAGTGTGAGGCGCCTGGGCTCGCTGAACTGGTTTTTGTAGGAGCCACAGAAGGGAAAGAGGGTCAAAGTGGCCACGTCTGGCTCCTGAGAAGGCTGGACCAGAAGGAGGTGGGCACGGAGGGCAGCAGTTGAGTCCCCAGCGTCCGGGGCTCCTGTCCCTGGTGGAGTTGAGAGCCTCCTCTAGTTGTGGCCTCTCCCCTGTCAGCAGCCACTGAGGCCTGAAGGGAGAGGAGGGGGCTGAGGAGAGGAGGAAGGATAGGCCTGCTTCTGGAGAGGGCCAACATCGGCCTGTGCTAGCCTTGTTTGTTACTCCTGCGTCCAGGGTGCACGGCCGTGCCTCGTGGTGTAGCGGTTCCCGGAATGCACAGCGTTCTTGTCTGCAGTAACAGCTTTGTCTCCGACCCTTGGAGGCAAGTTACCTTTTTCCCCAGTGAAAAGAGGCAGAAAATCTTATAGAAATGCATTTGCTCTAATGTCT
Source organism: Macaca nemestrina (assembly GCF_043159975.1). Lineage (NCBI taxonomy): Eukaryota > Metazoa > Chordata > Mammalia > Primates > Cercopithecidae > Macaca > Macaca nemestrina. The sequence continues at coordinate 119,402 of NW_027257616.1, forward strand.
ATTTTCCGATAAGACATGGTCGCTTAGGTTAAATCTTTGGGAGGTCAAGGCAGGAGGATCACTTGAGGCCAAGGGGTTCAAGACCAGCCTGGACAGCATAGCAAGACCACATCTGTATAACAGAAAAATTAGCTGAGTGTGGTGGTGCGTGCCTGTGGTCCCTGCTACTCTGGAGGCTGAGGTGGGAAGATCACTTAAGGTTACAGTGAGCTGCGATTGCTCCACTATACTCCAATCTTGGTGACAGAGCCAAGACCCTGTCTCAGAAAGAAAAGTTAAAAAAAAAAAAATCCAGAAATGTCATTTTCTTCTTAAATCATCCGAAAAGAAAAATCGTTTTTTTCTAAGAATGTAAAGGGAAACTGATACGATTCTTTCCTTGCATTGTTTCTCCTTTTCAAATATTTACAGTAGTCCGTCCACATCGTCTCTCAATCTCATTACAAAGCAGCAGGTGTCTTTGAGGTTAGTGGTGTTTCTCTGTGTCGCACCTTGGAGAACAGCCAGCATGAAACCTCTTACCACAATCGTGCGCATCGTTTGTAGTCCCAATTAAAATCCTCTCCAGAGATGCCTGTGCTGCTTATTATAGCAGAACTTTGGTTGTGCTGAAATGTGCATTCAGCTAATGGTTTTAAGTTCATATCTGAGATGATGTTGTATAATTCATGAAGCATGTGGGATCAGTAATGATTGAAGATAATTCTGGCTGATGTCATTTAGAGGATATTTTTCACTTCAAGTTAAAGTTTCCTTCGCGATAGTCATTTTGGGATTCATTTAACTGTGTGCTTTATTTCATAGCTCAAATTTTCATTTGTCATTTCATAACATAGGATTTTGAAAGCAGATTTGGAAAATATTTCTAACAAAATGTTTGCTTATGACGTCCTAAGGAACAGCACTCAGAATTGCTACTAACTGTGGTACATTTTAAGGCTGATGATAGAAGTCACTTGAACGGGAAGTGGTGCTTTGTGAGGCAGATGGGGTTTGAACCCTGGCCCTCCTGATACACCAGTCCTGACCCTGGCCTTCTCTCCTCTACACTGGGAGATGAGAAGGTGCCAGTATCCACCTCACAGGCCGTCCTGAGAACCTGGGACTAAGGGCTTGTGTTCCTCTTGCAGGTGGTGCAGATGTGGGGGCTTGAGGATATACACACTGCAGGCTGCCAGTGTCGGGGTAATCCAGTTTTAGTCATAAAGGTGGGATTTACTTTGCTCCCCTGCTGACCAGGTGCGGTGCCGCTGTTGTAGCAGGTGTGTGGATCCTCTTGGGTGCTCCTCAGGTGGAGAAGGAGTCACTGATTCGTATTCCCAGTGTTAGATGTGAGGGGACCATGGACCTCATGTGTTCAGAGGGGAGGAGTAAAAAGCTTCCCTTGTAATTCCAAGACTGTCTATCCCAGGAATGCCAAACCACTGGCTTTCACCTGACACTGTCGTAGGTGACACTGTATGGAAATGAGGACTCATATTTCGCATACCTGAGCCAGTACCTGTCTCTCTCCAGGGCCGTGGCCGAGCCCTCTTGATTTCTCTGGGTTGCCAGCCTGGGGATCTGTAAGCCCAGTGACGTCTCCGGTCTCGGCCCCCGCTCCCCGTGGGGACAGGAGGTGGCTTCAGGAGGCTGGTGATGAATGCCTGAATGAAGCCGACTTGTGACTGCAGTTCTGTCTAAGGGCCTCCCCGGGTGTTAGATGTCAGTAAATGACACCTGTGTGTGGATCTCATGTGCTGAGAGAAACAGTGGGGGAAATCAAAGCTTGTGGAGTCTGCAGGTTCTGGACTTGGGGGTGTGTGCACCTGTGTATTTGGTGAGGGGTGTGATGTCTGGAATGAGTGTGCACGTGTGTCACGTTTGTGCATGTGTGGTGAGTGTATTTAGCAGGCGTGGGTGGAGTGAGCATGTTCATGTGTATCGTATGTATTTGAGGGTATGTGTGGAGTGTGTACATGCATCACATTTGGTGAGGGTATTTGAGGGTGTGTATGGAGTGCATACATGCGTTTGCGTGTATAGTATTGGGTGAAGGGGTGGCATGTGTGGAGTAAGCATGCACACGTGTGTGCTGTGTGTGGGGTTTCTACGTGGTCCTCCCCTGAGCCTGCTCCTGGGCCCTGCTGTCCTGGCAGCTTTACAATTTGGTGTGTCTTTGATTCCGGAAGATTCTGGAACCAAATTCTGAAGCTGTGATCACAAACTTGCAGCCTTGGAGGACGCTGGCCCATGGAGCTGGCACGAGGATCTCTGTGCTGGCCTCTCCCTGGGCTCTGTCCACAGAAGAGCATGTCCGATGATTGAGCTGTGCGGGTCTGTGGCTCCCCAGCCTCCAGTCAGCCCTCGGTTCTGCCTCGCCTCTGTTTTTCTTGCTGAGGGGCTCCGGGAAGTGGTGCCTGGGATGGCGTTTTCACCCTGGGGTTGCTTTTCCAGCTGCCCAGGTGCTGGCTGTCTGAGGCCTGCTGCCATCCTGGTGGACGGGGATGTCGCGGGGGCATTCCTGAGCACCTGCGGGAAGGCAGGGTTAGGAAGTGCCAGAGGTGAGTGGCTTCCTCCCACACTTGATTTTCTGGAAAGTTCTGGGTCTCATATTTTTCCCTAAGGGAAGTTAGAAACTGAGTTTCTCTTTAGGGGAACGTCTTTGCAGCGTCTGTTGTTTGAATGTTCTCCAGGTGTGGAATACTCGGGGCCGTGTGTGTTTGGGAACATCCGTGTCCTAAGCGAATTCAGTAGGGAATGGAGAGAGGCCTACTGTCAGCTTGGCCTCTGTTTCCTGCTTGTTGAGAGTTGACAGCTGCTGGTATCCCAGGGAGAGTAAAACACTGGGCAGTGTGGGATGGAAACGTTCACTCTGACAAGGTCAGTGGGAAAGCATCTAAACAAACGTCGCTGTTCTTCAGGCTTCTGGGGGTCGAGCTTGTTTTGTGGTGTTGAGGGAAAGCTACGCTTGTTCCTGTTCCTCACCATTTGAATGGTGTCCAGGGCTCGTTCCTCTGGAGAAGTGATGCACGTGAGTGGGGGTCAAGTCGCAGGCTCCGAGGTTATTTGGAATCTGTCAACTGATTTCCTGAACACACAGGTGCTTGGTAAAGATATTCCTGATTAGCTAAAACATTTCAACAGGACGTGATAGCTGGTGGTTGTTTAGAGACTATCACATTTTTCCTGTTACTTTTTAAATGCCTGTTGAATCAGGGGGGATTCCCATACTTTTCTTTTCCTGTCTGCATACTTGATATTTTGTTTATTGTTTTTTATGTGGGTGTGCAGTTAACAGGATTTGGAAGCAGTCTCAGCCCTGGGGAGACTTCAGGGCCACCTCAGTCAGTGCTTAAGGGAGGCAGGGATTTGGGGGCTACCTCCTCCATAGGACAGACACCAAGGGCCAGAGGTCAGCAATCTCAGTGAGGTCACAAAGACGGGCACACCCAGCACCCTGGCCCATGTGCCTCTCCTTCACGTTTGTCTCTGCTCAAACTGCTCTCCTGGGTCATCACGGGTGATCTCTAGGCGCGTGCTTGCTTCTTGCAGAAGTGGTGTCTGGCTGTGGTCAGTGTGGGCCCTCAGGACTTCCATGTTTTTGGCTCACATCAATATTGGGCAGTGGTGTATGTTTGTTTTGGAGTGGTAGATCGGGTGGATTTTGGCTTTACCAACTCATTTAATACCTGTTCTCCTAGGTATAATACCTGTTCGTAAGCCGCATGTTTTCCTAGGTGCTGGGGCCCTATCATAAGCCGCATGTTTTCCTAGATGCTGGGGCCCTATCATAAGCCGCGTGTTCTCCTAGGCGCTGGGACCCTATCATAAGCTGTGTGTTCTCCTAGGCGCTGAGACCCTATCGTAAACTGTACTTGAGGGATCTCGGAGGTGCTCCTTATGAGGATCCGATGCCTGACCTGAGGTGGAAGAGTTGCAATTCAAAACCAGCCCCCCGAAAAATTGTCTTCCATGAAACCCATCCCTGGTGCCAGAAAGGCTGGGGGACAGCTGGCCTAACGCGGGCTAAGATGTCAGTAGATTTTTGGACTCGGGCCTCAGTTGAAGAGGATTAGATTTTGAAAGGTGGGGATTGAAGGCTTCTAAAGGGCAGGTTTCATCTCCAGTGGGGCCTCGGCAGAACTGGCTAGAACTGACCCAGAAGCTGACAACTAGTCAGGCTGGCTCACTACCTGTGTCCTGTGTGTGCAGCCTTGCTGTTTATTCAATTGTCTCGTGGTGATGTGGGTTCCATCCACAGCCTCAGAGTAGTGGAACACATTACTTCAAGGCTGATCTTATTTAACTTTATCAAAAAGACATGAAAATCATTTAGTATAAATCTTCCAGATACCTGTATCCTTTCTTTTCCCAGAGGCTTTTAAGTATTGCAACTTAAAAATCTTCAAAAATAACTTTAAAGGAAAACCTCTAAGTACATTTTTGATGAGCACCCTTGACAGTTTTAATATGGGAAGTAAATTCCCTTGACTTTTGTATTCCTAGAAACTCGTTCATGTTTGCAGAAGACTTTGTATTTTGTCAACAGTGGCCACTGTTCGGTGACCATCATACCTGCCGTGGTCTCATTTAGAAAGTTGGATGTGGATGTATTAGCTTTTCAGACACAAAAACACATGGGCTGTTTGATTTTGGTTTTGAATTTTTTGGGTTTTTTTTTCCCTCAGCTGAATTCAAGAAAGGGAAACAAGCAGCTAGAGTAAGTACCAGAAAGAGTCTAAGTGGTTGGGTGGGGGATCCTACTATGGTGCTGGGTTGTGTTCTGCCAGATATCACTCCTCAAAAAGCTGACCCTGAAAGGGCTGGCGTTGCCCTCACCCTGTGACATTTGTCTGTCTCACCAGAAAATGAAGAATCTGCCAGAGTACTGTGAGTCAAATTCAGTCAGAACTCGATTAAATAAGAGGCTTTGTCTCAAAGGCCAAAACATAAGGAGATATTTTTAAGTTTTTTTTTTCTTTTTTTTGAGACGGAGTCTCGCTCTGTCACCCAGGCTGGAGTGCAGTGGTGTGATCTCGGCTCACTGCAAACTCTGCCTCCCTGCTTCACTCCATTCTCCTGCCTCAGCCTCCCGAGTAGCTGGGACTACAGGTGCCCGCTACCACGCCTGGCTAATTTTTTGTATTTTTGGTAGAGTCGGAGGTTTCACCGTGTTAGCCAGGGTGGTCTCGATCGCCTGACCTTGTGATCCACCTGCCGCCTCCTCCCAACGTGCTGGATTACAAGCGTGAGCCGCCACACCCGGCCGAAAACATGTTTCTTTACTGCCTCAGTCCTCAGTTGGGTAGTCTGTTCTTTGTTGTTGAAAGGCGCGCTCTGCGAGATGGGAATCTTCCGGTTGCTTACTTAGGGAATCCTGCCGGCTGTCATTTACTGGAGAGCGCAGTTTCCTGGCTGCCCTGGTCTTTGAGCGGAGGGAGACTGAGGGGTCATTTTCCCACCTGGACCAACGTGTTTATTAAACCTGGCTTGTGGATCATTTGGATCTTTTTATGAAGGAAAAGCCACATCTGTGACTTTCAGATGAGTGGAAGTCATGTTAAATATATATATATATATATATATATATATATATATATATATATATATGTACTATATATATATGTGCATATATATATATGTGCTACTATGGAGAAGTTTTGTCTTTGTGACCTGTGAATACAGTCATGGGAGAGCAGAATGTTCACGCCGTAGGTGCTTACAGTGTGCATGCAGAGTCACATTCTTCACTAGTATTACGTTAAAAAGTGACAAATAAGAGAAAAATATTTTCCTCATTACAACCTCGGTAAGAAGCTGGCAGTACTCTTGTTTTTGGAGGGGTGTGAAGGGAATATTGAGAAAGTATCATCAACGTTAGACTCGCCCACTCTGCAAATCCTGTGCCAGCTCGAGTGAGGACCCCGTGATGGAAAGATGCACCCCTCTGCCCGGAAGGAGTTGAATCTTTGTGGCGCTCAGGATGCCTGGTTCATCTCTATACAAAGGCAGACTGTGAAACGCTGTGGAGGCTGAGAGAAGAGATGTGGTTAACAAGTATGAGTGAGAAGTTTGGGGCTTGTTAGCACCTGGCGTGTGTGCAGCAAGCTTTGCTATCTGCACACGTGTGATCCTTGGAACACTGGTGTGTGGAGCCGTGAGGCTGTCGAGGGCCCCAGCTCCCGGCAGGCTGAGGAATCCCCTGTTACCACCAGGATAACCGTGATTGAAGGCTGTCACTCAATCCCAAGTCCCGGAAGGGGCTCCTTTCCGAGAGGAAAACACCCCTGGAGCCTCGGGCAGAATTCAGTGATTTTTCATATAATGTTGCTCAGATTTCGCAAACATGAAACCAAGAACATATTTCAGAATGCTTATGGTCCTTTTGTAACCATGGAAACAAAGTAATTTGCAGTCGATGGACAGTTTGAGGAAGCTGAACTACCTACATCATGAGCATGGCGCTCTCCCTACCACCCTGGGCCTTGCTCCGGTTTGCTGGGAAGGCTTTGCAGGGCCTCTTGGCTGGGATTCTTCTCCCATGTCCCATGTTGCTACCCCTGGTCACAGCCATACTGCTGGGCACCTGCGCCGTGAGGACACTGAGTGGACACGGAGCCGCGGGGCAGCAGTTGGTCATGAGGTGGCATCCACATGGTCCAAAACAGGTTTCTGTTCATTAAGAATGATCGTTGCAATAAAAACAGAGTGAAAGAAAACCCTCTACTGACCTAAGAATGCGTCAGCTCAGTTGGGTGGGGAAGTGCAGTGAGGAAGGTGAAGACTGAAAGGAAATGAAGGAGGGAGAGGAAAGGAGAGAAGGGAAGTGAAAGGGGGAGGGAGGATGGGAGTGAAGAGGGAGATGGAGGAGGAAGAAGAGAGAGGGTGGTGGGCAGGAGCCTGGCAAATGAGTCCCAGAGCCGGTTCCTGACCGTCGTGGGTGCGTCAGAGCTGATCTTCCAGGAGAGGTGGCCTGGGAGGGCTGACCCTTAGGAAGTGAGGGCCGGGGGGAGCTGATGTTTTGGCCCTCAGCGGGGCTGTTGCTGACCTGAGATGCAGTCGATGGTTTTCCCGAAGAGGTCGTCTGCGCAGTCACCGTTTGCTGCCAGGTTGGAGAGAGAAGTGCTCCCCGTGGGTTCTTTCTATTTTATGGATTTTTCCCAGTTTAGCTGAGCAGCCTGTCAGTGGAAATGTCAGGGATTACTAACATGTCTCCATTCTACAGAGCAGTCGGCCAGCTTCCGATCCTGTAGTTGTTGGGGGCACCACTCCCGTCGTGTCAGTGCTGGCCCAGCATGGAAGCTGCAGCCGGAGGCACTGGGAAACCTGCGTGGCTCTTGCTGCCGGGATTCTGATGGGAGTCGTGCGCTGGAAGAGAGACGTCCTTTAGGCAGAGCCTGGTGAGGAGGGGGTGCTGCTGTTGCAGCAGTACATGGAATTTCAAATGACAAATGAAACAAGCTTTTAATTATGACCAGAGCTCTGGGCCCTGCTTTTCTTCAAATGGAAATGTTGTGCTGAAATGGAAATGAATTTGCTGTTAATTGGTTGCCTCATGCAAGATGGAATGTTGGGAACAAAGTAGAATGTGGACTTATCCACAGAGCTTCCTCCTCTCAGACTGTAATCAGTTGGATGATGATACACAGGAATACGTGAGAATTCATGTGAGAAAGGCGATGGATGCAGACCTGTGTGACCGGCAGGTGTAGGGGGAGGTTTGAGAGAAGCTTTTGGCTGAAGTGGTGTCAGGTGCAGGTGCTGAAGTGTGATGTCTGGCTGGATGGAAGAGCACACACCTCTGGGCTGCGGGAAACAGATAGAGGAGGAGGTGGGCAGACGTGAGTCATGTCTTAGGAATGGTAGCAATTCAGGCAGACCCAGGATCAGGCTCCCACGGGGGAGGAGTGGACATCAGGACTCAGGGAGCGTGGGGTGGGGGTCATGTCCAGGCCTCTGTGGAGCTCGCTGCTTTGTCAGCAGGGCCTTGTGCTTGCCCTCCTTAAAGCTTTCCCGATCCGTAAAACGGGCACGACAAAATCCACCTTGTGACACTGAAGCTTAAATGAGATGATCTACATGGTGTCTTCCTTCCCTTCCTGACACATCATAGACTCACAGCTATGGTAGCAGCGACAGACTGGATGGAATGCTGGAGCCACTTTGCGCCTGGTGAAGCTACATGGATTTTTGCAGTGCTGGAGACTGTCTCTGAAAGTCTTTGGTCATGGCAGTGGCAGCCTCGAGTGGCTCTTGGCATACTTGAGTCTGTGGAGTGCAAGGTTGACTGGAGCTCCGAGGCCATTGATACTATCCAGGGGTGAGCTGATGGGGCCCTAAAACATGGGAGAAGTCCGAGAGGACTTGGCTGCCAGAATCATGCCAGAAGCATTGTAGATTTCTGGCTTCGAGAACTTGCTGACTTTTGGATATAGGAAGGTAAACCCAGATGGCTCCAAAACTTTAAGTCCAGAAGAAAGGTGGGCGGGTACAATTGCTGATTAGGTCATGGTCGCCCTGTCCCTTTCTTTCTGGCCATCGTTTCTCCTCCCTCCCCCTGCCTTTGTGAGCTGGAGGGCCTGAGCCTGCACAGAGGTCTATTTCATGGTGACGATGACCTGCAGTAAGAAATCTCTCCACTTTATTTTGCAGCAGTAGTTAAATAAATTTAAGGAGTGATGGTGTAGTGGTATTTGTTTTGTTTTTGCTTTTTTTTTTTTTTTAAGTATCATTTAACTGAAAGTTATTCCCAATTTCACTGATCACTTTGAGAGGCCGAAACATGCTTTGATTTGTTATTTTGTGTTTGAGCTAGTTTATTTTCTCACAGGAATGCCAATTGTTCTGTTGTCACACATCATTAAGTATCTCAAATTGTGTTACTATAATACTTAGCTGAATTATCTCCCTTATTTTGACGTTTAATAAACTAAAATCTGTGTGAAACACACAGGATGGTGCATCTCCGTTGAGGGTTGTTCAGAAGTGTGACTTTTCCTGGCATGCTTGAGAATCAGTGACATTATTTTATAGAAACACTTTGCAACTGACACCAAAGCTAGAAGCTCCTGTAAAGGGCAGGGTGGGTAACGTGTTATGCTTTATGGGTCACTGAAGTCTCTACATATATTTCTTTTATTAAAACTTCAAAGTGTAAAAATCACTTCTGGTTCCCTGGCCAAGGCTCGGTCGGGGATCATGGTTTGCAGGCCCTTGACATCACCTTAGCTGAAAGCTGGTCTCCCATGCGGTTAGCAGGGGCCCACCTCATTGCTTCAGCCAGGAAGATGCTGCCCTCATGCTGGAATTTACTTCAAACAAACTTGAAAGCTCTGGCACCGCTGCTTATTTCCATACTGTTGCAGGCTATCTAAAATACGGGAGATGCCTTTGTGTTTTGATTTTTTTACTCCTCTTGAAGGGCTCTGAGATGGCTCATCGCGAGTTAGACATTTGCAGAAATGATCAAGCAGAGCTGCAGTCATCTTGCAGATCAAGTGAAGTTTTTTCTGAAAGCTTGTTACAGGCTTAAATTTCTGACCCCTTTCCATCCACTGCTCTTGTATGATTGGCTTCTTTTTGCATCCATTTGGATCTGTGAAGCGTCTCCCCACCGTGGTAGAACTTTAGCTCTGATTTCATGTATGAGTCGGTATCCTCACTCCTCTTCTGCGAGGAGAAAGCGCTGCAGGTCCTGCGTGGTTTCCGTCCCCTCCCTGCACGCGGATGGATTGGGAGGTATTTGTGGTATGTGAACTTGCTATCCCCAGAGGCTCCTGGTTCACTCCCCTGGACCGTACTCCTCCCTACTGCTATGGACTGCACTCCTCCCTCGTGGTTCATTCCCTGGACAGCATTCCTCCCTCCTCCTTCCTGGCTCACTCCCCTGGACCACACTCCTCCCTCCTGGCTCACTCCCCTGGACCACACTCCTCCTTCCTGGTTCACTCCCTGGGCCGAACTCCACCCTCCTCCCTCCTGTTTCACTCTCCTGTGTGCCCACTCCTCCCTCCTGGTTCACTGCCCTGGGCCCCCACTCCTCCCTCCTGGTTCATTGCCCTGGGCCCCCATTCCTCCCTCATAGTTCACTCCCCAGGGCCCCCACTCCTCCCTCATAGTTCACTCCCCAGGGCTCCCACTCCTCCCTACTCCCCTGGGCTGCATTCCTCCCTCCTGGTTCACTCCCCTGGGTCCCCACTCCTCCCTCTTGGGGGCGTGGTAGTTTCTGTTGTGCTTGTGCCAGCACGGTAAGGCTGAGTGGCAGCTCCAGGGCTGTGGCTGGTCACGCAGCTGTGGCATTAGTGCAGAGAACTGCGGAGATGCAACTGCCCTTGCTGTGATGCTTCGAGTGTCATAGTCGATAAGGGAAACTGTGTGGGATGTGGATGTCCCAGGAAGGGACAGGAGCCTCCCCTCAGCCTCTGTCAAACACTTCTCAGCCAGGTGTGGTGGCTCACGCCGGTAATCCCAGCGCTTTGGGAGGCCGGGGCGGGCGGATCACCTGAGGTCAGGAGTTGGAGACCAGTTTGGCCAATGTGGTAATTTTTGACGTATTAAGAATTAAGGAAAATGACTCACACTCGTTTGCCTTGCTTTTTAATTGACGATTGGTGTAGCCCAGTAGTGTGAACTTGTTAAGCAACCATTCTTACCGAAAGACTAATCTTTAAAAGTCTCTTCCTCTGGACACGTCTTTGGCTGCTGTAATCAAATGCAATGTAATCAGCACTGGTTAATGGCTTTCCTTGCTTGGCTAACAAATGCTCCGCAGAAACTTTGGTTTCTTGTTATTTTCATTTATAATTATGTTTTAAGCCTTCTATTTTTTCTAGCTTTCCTGCGAGTTGGGAATAACTGTGATGGGTGCTTAGTTTGGGATGTTGACATACACTGTATGCCCAGCTATTATGCCATTGTGTGAACACTGATTTGTCACTTTCTCATGAAGACTGATTTCACCTAGTTTGGTAAATTCTATTAATTTTAAGGAAGGGGGTATGCCGGGCGCGGTGGCTCAAGCCTGTAATCCCAGCACTTTGGGAGGCCGAGGCGGGCGGATCACGAGGTCAGGAGATCGAGACCATCCTGGCTAACACGGTGAAACCCCGTCTCTACTGAAAATACAAAAAGAAATTGGCCGGGCATGGTGGCGGGCGACTGTAGTCCCAGCTACTCTGGAGGCTGAGGCAGGAGAATGGCGTGAACCCGGGAGGCGGAGCTTGCAGTGAGCCGAGATCGCGCCACTGCACTCCAGTCTGGGCGACAGAGCGAGACTCCGTCTCAAAAAAAAAAAAAAAAAAAAAAAAAAAAAAAAAAAAAAAAAAAAAAAAAAGGAAGGGGGTGGAATGCAACTGCTGTTAGGTGGCTTTTTTAAGGATCAAGGAAATGTTGCCATGATTATTACCATTACAGAAGGAACATAAAAACACGTGCTGCCTTCAGTCATGATGAATATGTAAGTCCGCATCTGTGACTGCAGAAAACGGCAGCCCCAAATCTTAAAATCGTGTGGATGCACCAAGCCCATCTGCAGGGCACCGTGGAGCAGACTGCATTAGCCGAAGTTGGCCCACAAGTCCTGAGGGATGGTGTCTGAGTTATGATAAGACTCTGACTTGGGATTAAACAGGCCTCCAGATACTGTGATATTCTAAACAAAGACACGATACTGCCCTGGGAGCCCAGTGGGCACCTGTAGGCAGTGTAGGTGAGAAAAGGCTCCAAGGAAGATTCCTGCAGCTCAGCTAGGAGGATTCTGTAAGGCAGTAGACACATCAATGTTCACATAAGAGTGTTGAGCTATATTCGTTCCTTTTAAGCAGCCAGGCTTGTGCGTGTTTTTAGGGGCACTGACATGGCGCCCCTTCCACCCTCACTGCTGGTTGTGCCTGTTTGATGTTCCGGATTTCTGTGTTAAGTGTGTCCACTCTCCAAATGTATCTCTGTCTCTAGAATATTTTAGACTAGACCATTTATTGGTTAAACGCTTGTTTTTAGTGAGGGAGAAATCTTTAAAACTGGCCATACAGACCCTGCTATAAATGTTGAACAATGGAGTGTGTAATGTTTAACACGTAGTGTTTAAAGTAGAAGACAGTTTAATTTAGAAATCCTGTTGGAATGCCAACTTAAATTACCACCATCCGTATGCATATGGAAAAGAATGAGAGTGAATGTGCAGAATTGGAATTTTGTCTATTTTGTAGAGATTCTGTAATGTATCAGGTAGAAGCCTCACTTCATGATTTAAATGCATGAAGCTGAAATTACAAAACTTGATGAAAACACGCCTTTGAATAGTGAGCCTTTATCCTCCTTGAAATAGTGGTTCATTCACTAACACGTCCACCTGCAACTTTGTCAAACACATTTGTTGCACTAGTTCTCAAGTGGGCTCAGTTTTCCAGACAGGCAGATTATTACTGTTTAAACTTTGTCCTGATGATGTTGGTGAACGGAGAAAATCCTTTGACGTGGATCCTCTGTGTGTGTTACACATCAGACGCGGCCTGCCCAACCCCTCTGCCTGTAACTGGGAACCTTGACTGTCGGGATCATTGTAGAGAACCTTGAGGAAAGCAAAACAAGCCTCTGGAGTAGCAAAAGATGTAGCTGATTTCATGCAGTAAAACTTGCACATTTTTCTTTAAAATGCATCCTTCGGAACATCAGCTTGCTGATTATCTTAGAATCGCTGTAGTCTGCTGACAGCAGTCGTGGGAACAGGTGCATGGCCCGGCTGATGCAGGAGGGTCTCAGAGCGGAACCACACTGCTGACACCGAAGGAGGGGCTGGAGCGATCACGCTCGTGACTCGTGCAGATGACCTTGGCTGACCTCCAGAAGAGGAAGTGTCAGTATCCAAGGAGGAAAAAGTGTATTAATTTCATGAGTGTTTGCCTTCACAATGGCTAATACCCTGAGTTTGTGGCACCTGCTGTCTCCAGAATGAGGAGTCTTCCCTTCCTGGCAGACAAGCTCTAGATGGGAACAGGAGCTGTGGCTGCTGGATTGAAGAGGTTTCCTTCTTGGGGAGGTGGCCTTCGAGCCTGACTCGAAGGAAGCTGTGACTGGCGGGAAAGGGCGTTGGAGACAGTGTATTTACCAGGAGGGTCAGTGACTGAGAACCATCCTGTTCCGAGTATTGCCATTCTGGTTCTAGAGTAAACTTGGGGAGAAGCAACAGCCAAAAGCCTCGAGGAATATTCTGTGATGTTGATGACATTTGGTAGATTTGTTGCTGAGACTCTGAAATGAGAAGCCCTGGAGGTGCAGGTCTATCAGGCCATGCGACGTGGGACAGCTGCTGCTTCAGGGATTGGAGTCCCCGTGCCAGAGGCTCAGTCCTGCAGAGACTTTTGCACAGTGGGCAACTGCTGCCTCCGGTTGATTGTGAGTCCCCCAGATGAATACCCGTGAAAGGTACCGTGTCAGCAAAGACCCAAACTCTGTGAAGCATTTCGAGATTTATTCTGAGCCAAATGAGTTACCATGGCCCTTGATACTGCCCTCAGGAGATCCTAAGAATGTATTCCCAAGGTGGTCAGATTCCAGCCTGGTTTTATAGCTTTTAGGGAGACATGAGACAATCAATCAAATAAATGTAAGATGTACATTGGTTTGGTCTGGAACGGTGGGACAACTGGAAGCAGGGGTGTCCAGGTCATAGGTAGATTCGAAAATTTCCTGATTGACAGTTGGTCGAGAGAGTTGTCAGATAAGGGGTTGTGGAGACCAAGGCTTTGTCATGTGGAGGGAATCCTCCAGGTAACTTCGGAGAGAATAGATTGTAAATGTTTCCCATCAGACTAAGAGTCTAAGTTCTGTCTAATTCCAGAAGGGAGGTGGGGTGATGAGGCAATTCCGACCCCCCAGCGATCATGGCCTGGACTAGTTTTTCAGATTAGCTATGGAATGCCCTCGTCAAAAGCAGGGGCTGTTCAGATGGCCAAAGGGGCTTCAAATTCTAATGTTTTTACAACCAGAAAGTGATTGTGTTTCTTCTGTGGATGACAGCCAGTGTGGTAATTAATATTTTATTAGCAGATTAATTTGGAAGTCAATGTGTTTTCAAGTATGTTAATTATTAAGTCATCAACAAACAGAGAAGGGCTTGCTTTGAAACCAGCCTGAGACTCAAGAGGCTCATCAAAGAAAACGATGGACTTGGGAGAATTGATTCACGTGTTTACTGCGCCAAGTTTCAGGCATTATGAGAAGTCTGTGCTGATACATTTGTGACTTCAGAACTTAAATCTTGCTGGACTCTTAAGAGTGAGGCTTTTTTTTTTTTTTCTTTTCTTTTTAAACGGTCAGTGTTTCTGTCTCCTGTGTTTTGTCTTCCAGCCGCTGAGCACTTTAGCCTTGTGTTCTTGTGGCCTTGTTCTCCGAATCACCCCCTTTGCTGCTCCTCTGTCCTGCCCACCTTGATCGCGTCTTCCCCACCCCATGGGTTTTATCCCGAGGACTGCTCTCCACTGTGTGGAGTGGAGGATCAGTGGACACTGGCTTTACCGACTCATTTTCTGTGTAGCTCCCAGTTTCTCAAAATCATAATCGTCTTGGATTCCCTGTAAAACTGGGAGTCAGGCCTTGGGCGCAGTGCTGGGTGGCCTTGGGGGCAGTACTGGGGCAGGAGGGAGAGATGAGAACAGGAGGGATGGGTTTGTCAGGGGAAGGAACCCCTTGCCGAATTCCTGTGTCTGTTTTAGGTTAAAGACGAATGTCCGGGTGGGTGGATGTCTCACCTGGTGTGGCTGGACCTCGCTGTGCTGAACCCTGAGCAGGGGCCCCAGCAGCTGCCTCCTGCCAGACCGGGGCAACAGGGCTGGGCTTTCACCTCTGGGGTGGGTTGTGAGGGCTTGTGCCAAGGTGGAAGTGTCTGCACCACCTGAGGGGCATGTGGGAAACTGGTCTGTGCTCCTTACCCGGGAGAAGCTGAGCTCACTTGGGCCAGAGCCTCTGGGGAGGTAGGAAGGCAGAGGCCTAGAATTCCTGTTTTCCCCAGACAGCAAGGAAGCTCAGTGTTGCACCTGCTCTGAGATGCTCTCAGCAGCCATATATAGTTGATTTTAACATGAGGGAAGGTGCCAATTAACCTGGCTCTGTGGGGAGCTTTGAGGAGTCCAGGCCTTGGGCCCCGGGCTTTTTAATGTGTTCCTTCCTGAACAAAAAGCAACAAAAGATCCCTGTGGCTGATGCCGACTGTGTGGGCTAGGACATGCCGAGCTTGTGTGGGGCTTGCCCCTGAGTTTCCTTGGTGCTCCTCCCAGCCCCCACGGACACCAGCCGTTCCAGGCCGAGGCTTTTCCTGTTTAGACCCTCGTTGGTGGTGTCTGCGATCCTGGATCGAGGGCCCAAGCACTTCTTTCATTATTATAAATGATTCACCCGAGATGCACGGCTGCCCCCAACATCTCACGAGCATGAGATACAGCCAGTGTCGCTGCCCCAAGCTCATAATTCTAGTGGAAAGGGGAAATTTTACTTTTAATGTGCTCGTGTGACTCAGATGCAAATATTCAATTCCCGTTAAACTTTCAAGACCTTGAAAACCTCTGAGATTCCTTGGAAGCCGTTCCTTGGCCCCACGACTAACTCCTGTGGAAGGAGGCTGGGGTGGTCTGCGTGGTCTGGGGTCCTGCTGTGTTCTCCAGGATTCCTTAGGTTTCATCATTAGTCCCAGCTCTTCAGCAGGTGGAGTTGATTGACTCTGACATTTCCATTATGTTGTTCTTGTGTTGCCTCAGTTGACTTAGAATAGTCAGTATTTACCAGAAATAACTGATGGCGAGACGGGAATTATTGGTGATTCCCGGACATAGGCAGCCTGTATAGATAAGCGTGTTACACAGTGTCTGATTTCTGAGATGTTGGTCCAAACCTGCTCAGCAACACACTTTCAGGGGTAGATTCCTGTGCAGGAGAAGCTGCTTTTCCCCGAGACACGGTGGTGGCCCCTGCACTGGCATGGCAGGGTGGTTGTGTGACTGGGCAGGGCTGGACGTGCTCCTGTCCACCCCTGCACTGGGCGCCCGCCTCCGCCCCACATCTGTGTCGAGGGTGCCTACCTTTGTTCCCCCAGCTCGAACTCATAGAATTGTGTACCTTCCTTGACACATTCCTGCATAGAGATGATTAGATCTGGGGGCTGAAGCTCAATCTGACATGCATGTAGGTAAATTATTCATGTGAATGACTTGGGTCCTCCACGTTCAGGGTCAGGAGGCGCGAGGTGGGTTTGGAGACAGCTGCCTGGCCTCAGGAAGTTTCTGTCAGAGTCTGTTTCTTTCTCTAGCAAAGTAAATGCTGCCTACCTCACGGGGCTTGACACACGCTCAGTACTCAGATGCTGTCTGGTCTTTATTATAGTTAGTATTTGGGGAACAGCGTGGCTGGTAAGAAAATGCGTTATCTTTACAATTTATAGAATGTCATACAAGGCAAGCGTGAAACCGGGACTCTACCGTAATCTGAAGATGCTGGTGCTTACTCTTCTCCTTAAGCATTTTGTTGTAATTCTGGCGTGTGTCAGCCAAGTCATATGACGGCACCGCATGCGTGATGCCAGCTCAGTTACCTTGGAATGGGGAGCCTGAGGCTGCCAGGGAGCATCCCTCCTGCCTCCAGCCCTCGGCAGTTTGTCTGTCTCTCTATCCTTCCCTCTGTCCCTCCCTATCCCCCACTCCTCCTCACCACTCCTGCTCCCCTCCCTACCCCCCTCACTTACTCTACAACAGAGGCCCAGACTTTGACAAATCGCAGCTGGGCCTATTTATCGCTTGGTTGGGAAACCAGAGGGAAAGGGGCCCAATTACTACAAAAATAGAGAATTGAAATAGAATGTGAGCCACTTTTGCGTCTTGTTTTTTATTTTAATCTGAATATAAAAGGCAAGTGTCAACACAAAATCGGTGGTAACTGCGCCACACAGCTCCGAGTCTGCCTTGTCAGGCCTCCGTGGGTTCCCACACCCTGGCCTTCTCCATGAGCATCTGGACACGCCGTGGCTGCGAAAGGAGCATTCAGTTATGGTCCTTTGAATGTTCCAGAGTCATGTTTAATAAAAATCTTCACGTTTACCCACAGCCAAGTCTTGATTTAATAAGAGGTACTGCAGGTCTCTGGGTGGGCCTGAGCCTCTGTTTTCGAAGCAGCCGCACCATCCGGGGGGCAGGTCCGTGTGGGCTGGCAGGCGGCCTGGTCCTTGGAGCACAGGGTGGGCCTGACCCAGTCCTGGCAGTGCGGGGCCTTGCAGTTCTAGAATGTAGTGATGCAACCTGTGGCATAAATAAAAAGCCTCATGTGCCCCCATGAGAAGCTGGGACTTCCCCTCAGTACTGTGGTGTGCTGTGTTTGTGATCGTGTAGATGTAAAAGGGTGAGGGAGATGCCTAAAAACCAGGATTCCAAAGACAGCCCTTCATGTCTGGTGCTTTCATGTGTGTATGCACACCTGTTTGACGCGTGTACACCTTCACTCGTGCCCCTGTTTCATGCGTGTACACCTGTTCATGTGTGCATGCACCTGTTTCGCGTGTGTATGTGCCTGTGCATTCACCCTGTATTGCGTCATACGTTGTATTTTACAGATTTTTTTTTCCAGTTTGTATCGTGAGCTTGTAACGACTTTGTGAAGAAAAGAGGGGGCCCTGGCAGCCTTTGACTTTGAGAAACGTGATGTCACGGGAACAGATGAGACAGCCCGGGTGAGGCCGGGAGAGGCCATCGTGGCCTGGGAGTCCGTGCACATCCACTGTCTGTCGCTGTGTGACAAGTGACCCCAAAACCTAGGGGCTTAAGGCAACGTATGTGTACGACTGTACAGCTTCTTCAGGTTGCAAATTCACGGCAGCCCTGCTGAGCGGCTCTGGCCCAGTCCCCCGGGTCACCGTGAAGATGCTGTCCAGGGCTGCAGCCATCTGTAGGCTCAGCTGGACTGGAGGTTCTGCTCCAGGATGCTGAGCTGACGTGTCTGCGGGCAGAGGCCTGCTCCTCCACACCTGGCCCCTCCCTGGGGCTGCCAAGTGCATTCCTGCCCAGGGCCGCTCCTTTCCCCAGAGACGTGGGAGTGCTGGTCTTCTGACCAGCGTCAAGGTGGCCGAGTCAGGAGCAAAGACTTGTTTCCCCTACTCAGAGGCTACTCCTGCAGGGTTGGGCGACAGTGGAGGTCGCTCAGGAAGGTGTTCGCTGAAGACCGTGCTCTGTGACTTGACGGATGTTCCTCCCAGGAGGGTGAAATGGAGACTGGACGCTGGGAGCGGCGTCCTGCGCGACCCTGCATGTAGTGGGCTCACAGCAGAGCTAAGTCCTTCCTTTACAGATACTTTTCAGAGTCTGCCCGCCTTTAGATTCTCTGATTAACGTGTCTGAGGAGGGTCCCAGGAGTCTGCCACCTGCCAGGCCAAGGAGGTTCCCTGCATGTGGCTGGTCCCCTGACGCCCTGAGAAACGTGGCTCGAGAGGATCACCCGAGTTTCCTAAATGAGTCACCTGCCTTCTCTTTGCTTTCATGCCTCCCCCAGGCTGGGTCAGTCCTGTCAGCTGCAGCGATACCTGCATGCTGGGGTTACAAGGAGATGGGGGTGTATCTGGTCCCCCAGGGAGATTCGGTGACTGAGGATGCTGTCATAGCAGCCAATATGTCCTTATTTTTTTCACTTTTAATGAAGTTCAGTTACTAGGTTTTCTGAGGCACAATGATGTCCTTGTGAACAATTGGTGAACAAGGAAGCAAACAAGTGTGGGAAAATGATCCTGCCCTGAAACCTAAAAAACGGCAAAACAGTAAAGAGCCCTGAAGAGCCCATGAACCTCCTCATGGGGCAGTGAGGAGACACCTCAGTAATGGCTTAAAAAAAAAATGAGACGATACTGAAGAAAAGGTAAACTAAATTTTGGGTCTCCTATGGGTAAAGAGATTGTGGTTTATATTTTATAGGCCTGTATTTTCATAATTATTTATTTTTCTTTGTTGCATTTAGAATTAGTTGCAATAAATGTGATTTTTTTAAAATTAAAAAATTGGGATATATGAAGTCTAATCCCTTTGTGATATTTCTGTACTGTGAGACTCCACATACAAAAGTGAAGCCCAGACTGTCTATCTCTAACGAACCAGAGAGAAGTGGTCATATCCTGCAGGCTGGTCTGGCCTCCAGGCGTCTGGCCATCCTCCCAATCTTGGGCACGCCTGCGTCACTGGTGCTTCCTGCCAGGCTGTGACTCTGCCCAGGTTTCAGGAGCACCTGGAACAGTTTTCCTGGGGGTCCTGCTTTGTCCTGGTTCCTGGAAGCACAGGCTTTTGATGAAGGACTCTCCCCACCGCCAGGTCAATTGGTGATTGCCCCCCAGGCTGTATTTCTTGCATGAGGCGCAGAGAGTGTGGGCGTGGTGTCCCCCGCCCTGGAGCCAGCTCTAGGACTGCACAGCGGCCTTGCCTCCACCCCTCATCTGGGAACAGGGCGGTGGGGAGGAGAAGGAACCAGGGTCTTGATCTTTCTGTGTCTCGAGAACATGGGAACACATCGTCCCATTGCCTTCCACCATTCACAGCCCAAGCTTGTGTGAAGTATTTATTTTATAACCTCCCCTGACAATGATGAATTTTATATAAGCAGCACATAAAGTGGTGATTTAATACCCTATCAAGCAAGATCTAAACAATAAGGAACAGATAAGTTACTTTATCCAGGGAACATTTGTCTACTGCAGGTGGAAATGAATCATGGCTTCCTCCTCGGCAGTTCCTGATAAGCCTGTGAGATTCTGTCCTGTTCGCAACTGTTAGTTTATAAGCTATACCTTTCCTTCTATGATGTTAGTTACAAGCTCTACCTTTCCTTCTATGATGCTTATTTCTTGCCTGTTCGGCACTGTTACAGTTACAAGCTCTACCTTTTTTTCTTCGATGTGTATTTCTTGCCTGTTCACCACTGTTAGTTACAAGCTATACCTTTTCTTCTGTGATGTATATTTCTTGAAGGCATGGACTAAATCCTAATTCCACAGTATTCGATGCACATACTCAAGAGACACTTGTTTGAATGAATGGATTAATGGAAAAGAGAAGTGGTGACTTCCGTTTTAATTCATTATGCCAAACTTTGTTTACATACACAATTTTATGGTCCTTTGGATAAACTGAGCTTCCATGCAGGGTGGTTAGAGATTGTGGGAGTGCAGCAAATGGCTCTGTGTCTCTAGGCTCACGAAGGGCTTGAGGGACTTCATGGCGGCACCCATGTTGAAAACTCAGTTCTGCAAATCCATTCGATGATCTGCCAGCACACACAGCCCTGCTTCCCAGCTGATTTCTGCACAGAGGCTTCTCCTGAACACCCCAGGTGAACGTAGGTTCAGCCAGAACTGCTGCACTTCCACAGCAAGCGAGGCGCTGCAGGGATGAGGGAGAAGGGCAGGACCCGGATCTTCCTGGGTCCCAGGGCCCGTGTGGGGACACTGCCTGGCCTGGCTCTTGTTGGGGAAGTCAGAGAAATGATGGCGTGGAGCCTCTGTTGGCAGGATCCGCTTGCTCAAACATGGATCCCAGGTCTGTGTGTGGGAGGCAAAATAGAAATTTATGTGGATATCATCAGTAACATAGCTAATGCGGGCTTCTTCCGTAGGGTGGCTGACCCTCTCGCTCATCTGCTGAGCAAAGGTGCGTCCCGGCCTCCTGGGCCTCCACAGTGAGCTTTTCCCAAGCTCTGTCCACTCTGTGGAGATGGCCGGAGCCAGGGCAGACATGCGGTGTTTGTAACTTTTTTTTTTTTTTTTTTTTTGAGATGGAGTATTGCTGTGTCACCCAGGCTGGAGTACAGTGGTGTGATCTCGGCTTAGTGCAAGCTCCGCCTCCCGGGTTCACGCCATTCTCCTGCCTCAGCCTCCCAAGTAGCTGGGACCACAGTCACCCACCGTCACGCCCAGCTAATTTTTTGCCTTTTTAATAGAGACGGGGCTTCACCGTGTTAGCCAGGATGGTCTCGATCTCCTTACCTCGTGATCCACCCGCCTCAGCCTCCCAAAGTGCTGGGATTACAGGCGCGAGCCACCGCACCCGGCCAGGTGTTTGTCAGTTTTTGAAAGCTGCATTTAAAGAATGAAATAGACCGAACAGAATTACTTACTTTTGAATATTTAATACTTAGCCTACAAGAACACTTAAATATAGTTAATGTATTCAAATAATAAGGAAGAACTTTCCAAAGCAAAAGTACAAACCTTTTACTTGGCAGGGATTTCACTCTGTTTCTAAAAAGCCAGCAAGCACTTTTCCTGAAATAGACTCGTCTGTTCCTCTACATAGACCCTACTAACATTTTAGCTGCATTTCTGCTGTATCTTCATGTGATAGATGATAGAAAATTCCTTGCTACTGGAACTTCACGATGCTTTCCTTTTAAACATCAGATAGAAAGTATGGATAGTAAATCTCAGATTAGTTGCCATTCTCAGTCTTGGTAGAGCTGCCACCAACAGCCTCTGTCAGTTACAACAGAGTGTGTCTCCCCAACAACCAGGCTTAGATTGCAGACCGAGCCAGACTCACCCAGGATTGAGTGCAATGTCTTCCAAAGCTGTAGCCGCTGCTCTCAGAGGAGACTTGAGCCCTCCCTTTGATGCCTGCAAGTGGCTGTTCTCAGATCACAGCAGCTGCTGCAGCATCTCGGAGGATGCCGGCAGGGGTGTCCTGGGTATTGACACCACAGCAGTGGCCTGCAGTGTCGGAATGAAATGGGCCGTGACACTGAGCAGCCTAAAGGAGTCCACAGCCACGTTTCAAAGGTGCAGCGGCCCGAGGTGAACCCCAGAGCACTGAGGAGCCTGGAGTTGACCTGTCTCGAGTCCATTGAGAGAACTGGCTCAATTCTGTACCTGTGCGGGCAAAAGATGACTGTTTGGGCTTGGCCCCTTCCCAGGCCAGGGCTAGGAAGGTTGTCTGCACAGCTAGTGGGAGCTTGACTCTGTTCACACTCGGGGCTGAGTCCCGCTCCTTTCTGTGAGCCCAGGGAAGATAGACATGCCGAGCTCTCCTGTAAGAGGCCCCTGATGAGTCAAAGCTGAGCGCCAGGATGGTCGGCCTTGTGTGCGGGGCAGGTTCGGAGTGGGCACGTGCTACGTGGGGGCCCGGCTGCTGTTGTCACTAATTGGGCTCAGCAGACGCTGCCGGTGGACATGGCTCCTGTGGTACTTGGTGATTTTCTTCTCACAGGAGGTACTTGATGGGTTTCCGTGCGGTGAAGGTGTCGGTGCTCTGACAGGCAGCCTGACTGGAGGAAGGCCCTGGTGGGGTTGTGCTCCGAGGCCTCGTTCCTCTTAAGGAACAGGAAGGGGGTTTGGGATCCTGCTTCCGGCTGCGCTCGCTTGCTAGGTTCTTGGCCTCCACGGCCGGGAGGAGCTGAGCCCCGGCCTGAAACTTGGACCCGTTCCACAGCCTCCGTGGCGCTTGTGGTGGTATGCGGGATGTGGCCCTTGGAACTCCAAGCCCTACCCTGGTATGCCACCCATTGGGGCGTCTCAGGCACCTGCTGTGTGCCAGAATCCGTGGTGGGCTGGGCGGTAGCAAGGGCTATGGGGTAGAGGGGACACGGTACGCGGATGATGCTGAGAAGCATCAGGGATGCACTTGAGGCAGTGACAGCAGAGCTGAGACCTGCAAGGAGGGGACTGGCTGTGGGTGTTGGGGCTCAGGGAGCTGCCTCTACCAGAGCCACAGTGCTCAGTGAGGGCAGAGCGGGGTACTGAGGCCTGGGGAAGCCGTGTGCACAGATCGCATCAGGTATGTAGGTCTGCCGGGCTGTGCTGCCCTTCTCAGTCCTGGCTGGGCCTGGGGTCCCGGAGGGATCTGAGGGTCCTGGCATCTCCCTCTTCTTGCTTCCCTGCTTCTTCCTGGTTAAGGGCTGCTTGTTTATTGCAATTCTGGCAGTTATTCTGAATATTAAGAGGAGTTTCACAAAATTGTAGGGGGAGAGGGACCAGGGATTCTTTTTTTTTTTTCTCCCCCTGATTTTACACGGAGGCTTCTGCTGTCCCTTAGTGTGGAGACAGAGTGCAGATGTTCTGTATTTTTGTCCAGGAAGAGAAGAGCTTCTGAGAAGTCACAGATCTGATCGTTGCAATAGCACTGACATTTTAAAATGGGAGAATGCTGACGTCTATAATAATCAGAGTGAAATTTCGGTAGCTTCAATATAAAGATGCTGAGATGATCTTAGAGCCACTTCGTCCATAGATCCTTCTACAGAGTGGAGTGTGACATCTCTACCAGCCTC
Source organism: Macaca nemestrina (assembly GCF_043159975.1). Lineage (NCBI taxonomy): Eukaryota > Metazoa > Chordata > Mammalia > Primates > Cercopithecidae > Macaca > Macaca nemestrina. Next base: position 142,655 of record NW_027257616.1, read on the forward strand.
TGATCAGTGGCCGCCTGTGGCTGACTGAATGCTTGAAGTGTAAATGAGAAACTGAATTTCTAATTTTTTTTAATTTTAGTCAAATTTAAATAGCTATATGGGCCGGGCACCATGGCTCATGCCTGTACTCCCAGCAGTTTCAGAGGCCGAGGTGGGTGGATCATGTGAGGTCAGGTGTTCGAGACCAGCCTGGCCAACAGAGTGAAATCCCATCTCTATTAAAAATACACAAAATTAGCCGGGCCTGGTGACAGGCGCCTGTATTCCCAGCTACTCGGGAGGCCGAGGCAGGAGAATCACTTGAACTCGAGAGGCAGAGGTTGCAGCGAGCCGAGATTGTGCCACTGCACTCCAGCCTGGGTGACAGAGGGGGACTCTTAAGGAAAAAAAAAGATTTTAAAAACCCTACATGCCCCTAGTTGCTTCTGTAGGAGACGGCATGGTTCCAGAAGGTAGACTTAGTGTTGAGGACTCTGCAGCATCAGGCTTGAGACAGTCTCCCTTCCTAGCAGCGTGTGCCCCTGGGCTGCCCTTCTACCAGAAGGGATGGTGGCATCTCTGGGAGGTATCTGTGGACTCAGATCGGTGTGGATTAGTGACTTCTGTTACTCACAGATACTTAATTTTATGGGTAAATGAATACCTGGACTTGCTGCAACTTCAGGGCGAGATTCGGGAGTAGGGAGTGAAAAGTGACAAGGGGACCCAGGGCTTATTCTGCCGCCCCCAGGACCTGCTCGGGGCGTCTTCCCCTCTGAAGCTGCAGCGCCTGCCTGGGGCACCCCTCCTCTCTGAAGCCCCAGCACCTGGTCGGGGCATCCCTCCCCTCTGAAGCCCCAGCACCTGGTCGGGGCGCCCCTCTCCTCTGAAGCCCCAGCACCTGGTCAGGGAACCCCTCTCCTCTGAAGCCCTGAGACCCTCCTGGCCTGCGGTGCTGCTTCTCCAAATGCTGTCCTTGGCTGTTTTCCAGGAGTCACCGGCACCCGATCAGGCTGCGTGTGTCACTTCTTCATGGATCTGGGGTGTCGGTGAAGTCAGTGAAGCTCATTTGTCTCATCTTCCTCATGTGCCGTATCTCACCTGTTGTCTGTCCGAGTTCGTGTGTGTGCGTGTTGTGCGTTCTCAGGCTGTATTCGGTGCTTAGGTGACAAGAACGTCTTAGCGCAATGGACTGTGTGCTCCAAAGGACACTGTGTGTGAATCGAGACACGGTTTACTTGTGGGGTTTAAATTTCCTGGGTGTTGGAGGCAATTAGGGGGAAACAAGGTCTAAAAAAGCCCTTGGGGAGAAGGAAGGCAATAAAGAAAAACGTAACTTTATACACACTTAGCAGTTGATTCAATTTGAAGGTGAATTTTGTATTTTGGGGACTCCTAAAGTTACTGTTTGTTGGGATTCCTTGATGAGCTTTTCTTGTTTTCTGTCAAGTAGAAAGTAAAATGCATCAGTTTTGTCTTTAATTTTGACTGACTAGAATCTAATTCCCTTTTTCTCCCATTCACGTTAGGGTGGGGATTGGACTACAAGAGCTATTGGATCTCTTTATTTCTGATCTTAAATGAATTTTTTTATTCACTTTTTTTTTTTTTTTTTGGTGAGTTGCTATTTTTTCCTTCAATGTACTGTTCTTTGGTTTGGAAAATGTTATATTTGTACTGTGCTTAAATGTACACAGTGGTTCTAAATTGCTACTTTTCTTTAAAGTTAGATATAACATCATAATTAAAATGTCATCCATAAATCAGGCACAGTCTGAGGCCTGGAGACCCCTCTTGTCACTTCCTTCCAGCTGTGTCTCCTTGCCCGGCCACGTTGCCTCTGGCCACGTCTCCTCCTTCCCGGCCACATCACCTCTGGCCTCACTGCCTGACACCCTCCCTCCTGGTGACCTCCGAGGCTCCTGCTGACTGCCCTCCCGAGGGTCTTGTTGAGGCTCCTTCCCCGTTTTCTGCTCCTGAGTGGGTCTCAGGGCCTGGATGTTTCATAGTATGCAAGTTTCTTCCCTTCCAGCCGTGGGTCTCTGGGTGACAACTCCAGAGAGTGCACAAAGCTCTCATTACCCACCTGGGGGCCCTGAACCCTGACCTCCAGGGCTTGTCTGCAGGGTGTGGGGCAGACTCATGCATGAATTGGACTAAAAAGGTGCTTCCAGGAATCCTTGTTTTAAGTGCACTGCAGCAGAGATGGGGAGAGGGGACCACCTGGTCTGGCAGTTAATTTCTCAGAAAAGTTAAGCATAGAATCACCGTACGACCCAGTAATTTCACTCCTAGGCATATGCCCAAGAAAATTGAAAGTGTTTTTACCAAAAAATCTTATGTAAGAGTCTTCATAGCGGCATTATTCCTAATAGTAGAAACAGCCCAGGTGTCTGTCAACAGATGAATGGATAAAGACAATGTATGCACAATGGAATCTCACTCAGCCGTAAAAAGGAACAAAAGAACGTGTGCTCCAACCCAAATGAGCCTTGGACGTGAAAGATGCCTGCGCCAAAGGTCACGCACTGTGAGATTCCACTCACCTTGGACGTGAAAGATGCCAGCACCGAAGGTCATGCCAAAGGTCACGCACTGTACGATTCTTCTCACAACAGGTGTCCAGAATGGGCAAATCCAGAGAAACGGAAGTCGGCTGGCGACTGCCACGGGCTGGCGGAAAGAAGGAGCAGGTGCTGACTCTTTAATGGGTTCAAGGTTTCCTTGGCCAGTAGTGAAAAATTCCCGGAATTACATAGTAGTGGTTGATTGTTGTACAGTTTTGAGAATATGCTAAAAAGACTGAATTGTATCCTTTAATATTGGGGCTTTTATGCTTTGTAAATTGCTTTTCAGCTTAACAAGGAACTCAAGAACTTCTTTGGTGTTGGTACTTAGAATGTGAAAGAGACAATACCCAAAACATGTTACTATGTAACTCATGTCCCCAGAGAGTTAAACTTCATTAAAGGATGTGTTTAGGCCTAGGAGACACAATGATCCTATACTATATGTTACAGCCCATCTTACTGATTTCTGTCTCACATAACAACCATATTCAGGGAAAACCGACATGTAAACGTGCGCTGAATGCTATGTAGAGGCACATTCCTCTTACCCGGATGGTCTTTAGTGGTGCAGTAAGAGATACGGTCATAGAAACGTTAGTTTAATTTCCATGGCAACAGGAATTTGGCACATCTGATGAGTTAGATCTACCTGCACAGCTCCTAATAGGGTTGCCCATTTCTGTATGGTGTCTGTGTACGTTCTTGCTGTGGAAATAAGTGATAGTACCTGCATAAACACTTGCCTGGAAACGCGCACGAAGCTGGTGAAAGCAGAGGACAGGCGAGAGGGTAGCATGGCTCAGCCCTGGCAAAGGAGACAGTTATTCCGAATGCAGAAGATTCAGGAACACGATCCTTGGGAAGACTGGTGAATTCCGTGGATCTCACCAATGTCGGGTTGTATCTGTGCAGCCAGTTTACCGGAGCCGTCAGAACCGCATGTGTTGGTATCAGTGTCATCACTCAACGCTTCTGACTTTTCCTGGTGCTGAGGATGACTGCATGTGGTGGAATCAAAGTGCTCACTTAGCACAGATCATCAGATCCCAGTTCTTTTCTATCAAGGGGGGCAGGGTTAGGACCCCCCCACTCCCTAATCGTATAAGAACTGGGATCCGATGATCTGTGCCGTCGAGAGAGGCAGGGTTACAACAGCCCACTCCCCAATCCCATTGTTGAAAATAATAGTTGGCTTGGGAGGGTTTTTACTCCTAAGGTTGAAGCCGTGCATTTCTGAAGTCTGGGCTGTCAGCCGTGGTGGCTGGCGAATGCTGGGGCTGTGGTCGCCCGGCCGCCAGCATCCCTGCTGGTGGGTCCTGCCTCTTTGACACCGTTCCTTTCTGAAGCTTGCTTTCCCCGGTCCTGGAAGTAGCAGCACTGGAGGAATGGCCTCCTTCCTACAGCGAAGCTGTGCCAGGAGAGGAGAAAACATAGAGCTCTGTTGAAGGATATGATGTTCGGGGCACCACACCATTCGTTCTGCTTCTCAGCGGTGCCTCCTGGTTGATGTTACCATCACCTGGCATTGCCCAGGAGGTAACTCGCAGATGCCACACTGATGGAAAGCCGCAGGAGCGTGGTTCGAGTCCAGGGCCAGCTGGAGCATATCAGCAAGGTCGGGCTGGACACCTGTGGTCCACCCAGTGGGTGGGTCTGTGGAACTGGGGTGGCGTGAGAGCCAGAGGGTCCTGGTAGAACCCTGCCAGATGACAAGAAAGAGGCCCATGAGGAGAGGAACCAGTGGGATCGAGACAGGGAACCGAAGGAGGAGGTCAGGAAGGAGCGAGCTGTCACAGGGTGCACAAGCAAATGCACCTTACAGGATGCAAGATATTGGAGACGGTAATTATAGATGACTTTTCTCAGTCTTTTTATTGTGGTAAAATTACATAGCACTCTGTTTTTAAGTGTATGGTTTGGTGGCATTAACTGTGTTCACACTATCGTGCCGCGATCACCACCATTGATCTCCAGAACTTCCTGGTCTCCCCACACTTGAAACTCGGTCTACCAAACACTAGCTCTCCTCCTGCGCCAGCTCTGGTAAGCGCTACAGATTGCTTGTGAAATAGGCTTTTTCAGAAGAGAAGGGGCAAGAAGAGCTCTCAAGACTGTCTTGAGATTTGAGGAAGTGTTTTAGGTTTTGCTCTCTGGTTCCCAGTGTAAAGGAACTATTGAAGACGTGGGAAGGCGAAGGTCTGTGATCTCAGGAAGTGCTGGGCTGGGCAGCTATCCCGCTGTGACGGGGGTACGTGCCCTCAAACCCGCCTGAGATAATCGCGTGAGGATGGTGCTGCATTGTGACAGCTCTGAACTTGGTCTCCTTGAACGTTGCCAAGTACACAAGCTTTGGCGGTTACCGTCTAGTGTCTGCGGGAGACTTAGAATTTGAACATTGTTGACCGCAGAACACACTCACTCTGATAACACTCTACCTGTTCTCATCAATAGGAAATATGCTGTGTCCTTTTTTTTCTTTTTTTCTTTTTCTTTCTTTTTTTTTTTTTTTTTTTTTTTTTTGCCTAAATATTCTGTGTTGCAGTAGCAGTAGTTGCAGCAGACGCTACTTCTGGTTCATGGTCATTGCCAAACACAAGCTTCTGGAAACCGTGTGAACAATGAAGGGGAAAGTGTTTTTCCGCAAAGGGCTTTTTTGAACATCTTGTTTTTCTCTGGAGTATCTGCTGTGGTGTAAAACATTTTCACATTTAGGGGTTGGTAACGTGTTTTTTACTGGTCAGCTTTGAAATCCCGTGTTTCTGCATGTCATGGGGCTGCTTTATCCTGTTACTCTATGATATCGCTGGTTTGCAAAACTATTGGTTATTTCACTTTAAAAACCAAAGCAGCTTACAGTATGAGTGTGATTCCTGCAAGAATTTAATTGTAAAATTGATTTGTGTTCAATAAACTTACTGGAATGACTAGATCAGTGGACAAAAGAACACGTCAAGTCTCTGGGCCAGGAAGGACTTCCAAATAATACACGTGATACACAGTAATTACTTAACAAAAGATTAGATTTAGTACATAAGTATTTAAAACCTCTATATTTTATATTCTAGCCATTCCGCAGTGCCCATGAGGGTGGGCTGCAGGACAGCCTGTGGAATGCAAGGTCTGTGGGCGCTCAGGTCCCTGGTATAAAATGGCATTGTGTTTGCATATGACATACGCACATCCTCCTGCAGACGTTCAGTCATGTCAGGGTTGCCCATAACAGCTGTACCATGGACATGCCATGCGAGTAGTTGGTAAACTATATTGTTTAGTGAATAATAATAATAAAGTCTGAATGCTTAGTACAAACACATTAAAAAGATATTCTTGCTCTATGGTTGGTGGAATCCACAGGCCTGGAACCCCGGGAGAGAGCATAAACTCTAGAAGCAAAACGAACAAATAAAGAACTTGAGGTCATCAGGGACGGGTGTGGGATCACACTGAATCTCGTGTGTTTTGCTGTCTGTGTCACTGCAGAGTGTAAACAGGAACTATTTTTAGCTTAAGGTAAAATAGGTAACGGGAAACACTGTGGAATGGGCACGAAGGTGCGCCCCTCATTACCACGTGTTACAGCCAAGCCTCTGCCTCCTGGGGAATGATCTGTTCTGTGGGGAGACTAGACGTTGATGATTTCCGGATATGTGAAGGGAAATGCCCTCCGAGAAGCGTGGCTTTGGCCGGAGCACGTCAGACGAGAGTTAGCGTGGCATGGAGTTTCCACAGTGCCCCTCAGCCCTGCTGCTTCTCTCCCCACCCCTGTTCCTGACTCTTACCAAGGGAGGAAATTTCAACCCCGCACAGGGCTGTGGGTCTCTGGGGCAGGTGCTGCCTTCTCCTGAACAGGCTGCGGCAGAGGAGGGTCTGGCCTTACTTGAACTGTGAGAGATGCTCTCGGAGATCCAGCATCCTGCAAACCCAGGTGCTGAAGGTTCCTCCTTCACCGTCCTGCAGGGAGAGGGCGCTTTTCCTGTTTCCCCTCAACCTGAGCTGACGTCTTGTCTGTTCTGTACACCTAGTTCTCAAGAGCAGTTATTGTTAATCATCCAGCAGACAAACCCCATAAGATGACAGCCTGGGAGGGTGGATGGGGCTGGAAAGTAGTTTCCTGAATAACAGGGTTCAGTTTCCTGTTTTGGTGGCATTTGACCAAAAGACGCCAAATAATTGAAATATTGTCAGCAAAACACCCATGCTGTATCTGAGTTTTTTTGTTTTGTTTTGTTTTTTTTTAAGGAATGGGTGCAAACATTTAACAGGGACCTGACAAAAGAGAAGGATGTCTTCTCTGCAATGTGAAGGTCGAGGCTGGTTGGCATTTGCCATCTGTGACTAGCAGCGACCCAGGTTGTTTCCCTCCCGATCCTCCAGCTCCTGCTTCAGTTCCCACCAGCAGGAGGAGCAGCGGGAAGGTGCCTTTTCCCCTTTGAAGGGGATGAGGTGAGAGTTGCACCTGCCATTTCGCAAGTCCCTGGAGTGATTCTCCAGCATGGGTGGGAGTTGGGTTTGGGGGCCTGAGCCCCGTGAAGCTGGGGTTGCTGTTCCCTGAGCAGCAGGAGCCTGGACTCTGGGAAGTGGGGTCAGAGGGTAGCCTTTGCTGCATCCACAGGAGGGGCCCCTCGTCTCAGTTGACATCTTCACTGCAGAAGGGGGTGTGGGCTTCATGGTCCATTGATAAATAGAACGTGACTTTTTTTTTAAGCACATCGAACCCTAATTCAGCCTTTACTAAAGTGGCATTTTGTAATTCCACTTGATTTCATCGTTATACCCGCCGGAGGGAATGCTTCCTATAAACCAGAAGCATCTCTGAGACCGTTCTCGGCCCATAGAGAGTTCATTTTCCCAAGGTTGAAGACACAGCCTCAGGAGGGGTTGAGGACACACTGTGACAGCCTCAGGAGGTCCTGGACATGTGCCCAAGGTGTTTGGGGCACAACTTGGTCTTTCACATTTTAGGGAGACGTGAGACATCAATACATGTGAGATGTTCGTTGGTTCGGTCCAGGACGGAGGGACAGCTCAAAGCAGGGAGGGGTTTCCAGGTCACAGGTAGATCAGATAAATGCGTTTCTGGTGAACCTTTCCAGAGGAAGCAGTCAGATCCGCATTTATCTCCATGTGCAGATGGTGACTTTGAGTTCTGTCCTCTGTCCATGAGGAATTTCCTTGCGGACTGGTTGTGCGGGAGGTACGTGGCTGTTTTTCCCCCCAGTAGCTGTCTCTGTTAGGAAGAGCATGGGAGGCAGGTTTACCCTAAGCTGTCCCCCACCTTGATTTCCCTTTAGCTTAGTGATTTTGGGGTCCTGAGATGTATTTTCAGCTTCACACTTCTGAACACACTGGCACTCTAAACAGTGTTGTTAGGAGGCATCTAACTTAGAAGAAGAATCTATTTGGAAGGACTTGAGCACCTTCCTCTTTGAGAGACACAAGCCTCTGTTTAGTTTGCCCCAAGGCTGTTAGGCTGCCCCGGTCTGTGAGCTTAGAAAGCTGTGCCCCTCTCAGCACCTGGCTGTGGAATCTGATGACTTGGAAGATAATCCAGCATCTACATGTTTTGGAAAGCAGATTGTCTCTTAAATTTTTGGTGATTATGATTCTAACACTAGAATTTCAGTGTGTATTTTCCACCCTTCTTACTTTGTCTCCTCACACCCTGAGATGCTGTTGCATTTGCCCTTAGGCTTCATTGAGGGAGGGTCAGTTCTGACCCTTTCTTAGATATTGACCTGGAACGAACAGAATCGAGATTCAGAAAAACCCTGGAGCTGTGAGAGTGGTTGATATCTATGTAAGTGGGGTTCATGTGTCAAATTCAGGTTGAAGAAATACCAATTCTAGGCTGGGCATAGTGGCTCACACCTGTAATCCCAGCACCTTGGGAGGCTGAAGTGGGCAGTTCAATTTTGAGCCCAGGAATTCGAGACTAGCCTGGGCAACATATCAAGACCCTGACTCTACAAAAAATTAAATAGTGGTGGTGATGTGCACCTGTGGTCCCAGCTACTCGGGAAGCTGAGGCTGGAGGATCACCCAAGCCTGGCAGGTTGAGGCTGCAGTGAACCCTGATAGCACCACTGTACTTATGGTGCACTGTGCCTGAGTGACAGAACAAGAACCACCACAAACACACACACTATCAATTCATGCAGTGGCCAGTTCTGCTGGGACCACCTGTTAAGTCTACTCTGGGCCTCATGGTTTGAGAAGGGTCTGTCCAGGGGAGAGAGGGAGTAGCTTGAGGGCCTAGAAGCCAGTTCTTGTGGTTCAGCGTGACTGTGGGTGTGGAACTGGGGGCAGGGCTCTCCAGGGGCATGAATGGGTAAGCTGATGGGATTCCAGGATGAGCCCCTGTGACTTTGCCTGGTTTACATCCGTCCAGTACGAATCCACAGGCTCTTACTCTAGAAACTTCTGCCGGGGCTGATGGACTGGCCCAGGGACAGAGGGTGCCCTCAGAGCCTCAGGGTGCCTTCTGGCTTAGGAAGAGCACTTAGTCTCCTAGATCTAGGATTTATGGCACTACAGGGGACTGGTCACACTCGGAGCAGCAGCCACCTACATTCTAGACTTGGTTCTCGCCGAAGTATTTTGGAGCCTGTTGGTACCCTGTGTTCTGTTGATCTGTAAAACAAGTTAGAGTTGTAACTAGTTAAAATCTACTTTTAAATTTTTGCCACAGAATATGGCAGTTGTGGTGGAGCCTGGCCAGAGACCCCCACCCTCGGACGCTGCCGCATGCTGGGGTTGCAAGCGTTGCCTGCATCGGCTACCCCTCCTGGCGTGCCTGTGTTCTTGACATGGGCGCCGGCTGAGGCTCGGCCTGTGGGACTCATGCAGCCATTTGTCCGTGTTCCTCTGAGGTTCTGCAGACTTCATGGTCCCGTGGCAGAGCATACGGTATCTGCTTGCATCCTGATTTCCCCAAACCAGTGCACGTGAGGCCTCCCTGGAGAGCTTGTGGGAAGCCCTAGCCCACCCTTTTCTGGTCCCACAGCCAGCACCAAACTCTGAGATCCCCTTGGCCCACCCCTCAGGTTCCTAAAATGGTTAGGGTTTCCTGGGCCCCGAATTTTTAGGTCTAGGCTAAAAAGTCCTGGGACAGACTCGCAGGGTTCTTTATGTAGAAACGATGAGTGTGCTGGTGACTCAGAGCAGGCACTGCACCCTCACTCCAGGGTCCTTTGCGCCAGCTGTAAAGGAGCGTGTGGGTCACACACAGTCCCTGCATCCTCACTCCAGGCACTGCTCTTTTATTTCTTAATTAAAAGCCTAAAAGCCTTGATAATGAAAATGCATTCTCCCCAGAAAGTAGAGTTTCCTGTTACGGAGGCTCACCTGTAAATGCCGTGCCAGCTCCTGCTTCCTGCCAACGGCCAAGGCAGGTACTTCATTTGGGAGGTGACCCAGAGGGACATCTGAGAGGCCTGCCCGTCCCCGAGGGATGAAGCCGCTGGCCTCACACTCTGCTCCGACCTCCATCAGCTCCTTCCTACCTGCAAACTGCCTGCTTTGTCGTTGCCATCATTGGAGATCCGTTAGGGACTTAGTATGGGTTGACTCCCATAGGACCAGGAGATCGTGGAAAGGTGGGAACAAGGGCTGGGAGGGTGGTGACCACGGCCAAAATGAGAACCGTGGTGGACTGGGAGGTCCATCTTCTGTCTAAAATGTTTTTTAAAATAAACATAGTGTCTCAGGAGCATGAGAGGGCAGGCCACAGACAGGGGAGAACGTATCTGTAAAAGACTCATCTGATAAAGGCTGTTATCTAAACCGTGCAAGGAACTCTCAAAACTCAACAAGAAAATGAACAACCTGATTAAAAATGGACCAAAGACCTGGATAGATAACCCAACAAAGAAGATACACAGATGGCAAATCTCCACGCGGAAAGATGGCCCGCGTCTTATGTCGTAGGGCGAGGCGTCACTGCGCACCCATCAGCCTGGTCAATACTGGAACTCTGACACCACTGCGTGCTGGTGGGTGTGTGGGCATCAGGACCTTCACTCATCACTGGGGGAAGTGGGGCAGCTGCTGTGGGAGGCAGCGTGGCAGTTTTCTGTGGAAGTAAGCACTCCGACCACAGGAGAAATCAAAGTCTTGGACGTTTACTCAGAAGAGCTGAAAGTTCACTTCCACTCGGAAATGTGCACACAGATGTTGACAGCAGCTTTATTTATCATTGCCAAAACTTGAAAGCAACCAAGATGCCCTTCAGTAGGTGAATGGATAAACTGTGGCACGTCAGAAACTGGGGTATCATTCAGCACTGAAAAGAACTGGACCACTAAGCCATGAAAAGACACGGAAGGATCTGAAACCCATGTTGCTAAGTGAGTCTCCAATCTGGAAAGGCTACCTGCTGTCTGAGTCCAACCACAGGACAGTCTGGAAAGGGCAAAGCTGTGGAGAAAGGAAAACGGTCAGCGGCTGCCAGGGTTTGGGGAAGGGAGAGATGAATGGGAGGAGCATACAGGATGTGTAGGGTGGGGAAGCAACTCCGGGTGGGGCTTTCATGGGGGATCCTTGCCGTTCCACCTCTGTGAAACCCACAGAGTGAGCAGCAGCAGGCCGAGCCCTCTGGTGAGCTGTGGACTCTAGGTGGTGGTGTCGTGTTGATACGGGTCCGTCAGTCGTACAGACGTGCTTGTCCGGTGGGGACAGGAGAATGATGGAGGCTGTGCCTGTGCTGGGTAAGGAGATACGTGAGGACTCTCTGTACTTTCCTCCTGATTTTGCTATGAACTGAAAACGGCTTTTAAAAACGTCTATTGAAAAGCCAAAGAAAAGAGTGCTGGCCAGATAGCATCTGTGTGAGCGTGTGGCCTGTGTTCTATGTTCAGGATTTCCCTGTTAGAATACACATATCTACATTATTCAGAAGTTAAACTTTTGCAGTAAGTAACTCACTATAAAGTTAATGACAATATCAGCTTGAGCGCTGCCGGGATAGCCAGGATCCTGTATCCTGAATCCTGAACAGCTTCTCCCCTTACAGGTGCAGTTGACGCCCATGCCCTCAGCCCAGTAAGCAGCAGGGCTGGAACCAGGAGTCAGGCTTTGGGGGGCAGAGAGGAAGTGAGATCTGTAAGCACGTGGCGGGGGGGTGGCAGGGATGATGTTTTGACCAGTTTTCCTTATCCCTGAGACCTTCTTACAGTTGGGAGTCCCCACTCTCGGGCACCTCAGAAACCAAAGGCTGCTCGTAATCCTCAAGTTCCAGATGCCTCAGGGGAGATACTTGGGTTGTTGGGTGCAGTTATTTGCTACTCGGTGGGATTTACCCGCAGCATTTCTGGTTGTTTTGAAGAGCTGATGCTTGAGCTGCTTAAAATCACGTATGGATATCGATTTACCTGTAAAAGTTAAGAATGGAATTTGAGTTCAAAGATTTGTTGAAAATGCTCAAGTTTGTGTACCAATATATACATTAGTGGAAATATCCAAAAGTCCAGGATTTATGTTAATCACTTCTCTTGATTTTTGTAATATCTACCTGTCGTATTTCCATTTGATTAATAGATGTCAGAGGGCTTAAATTTTGAGTGCCTGAATTCACTGAATTTAAAACTTCTTACACCAAATGTAATTAAACTAAATGCAGCCAACAGTGCGTGCTTTTATAAATGTTGATTAAAATATATATAAAAACACATATCCATGAACATGCAGATGGGGGCAACATATTAAACCAATGGAAGTAGAATTAGTGTTCCTTGTTTTCTGAGAAGACAAATTTTTAAAAAGCTGAGGGGTCTTATAACTTTCTAGTTTCCCACTTATTTGCCCTAAAGTGGAAGATTGACAGCAGCAGAAGAGGAGATCCTGGGCCAGTGCGGGCTCTGGGAGCAGCGGGGTGAGTGCCCGAAGGTGCTGGCTGGAGGCAGAGCAGGGAGGTGCTCAGGCAGGCCAGGACGGCCTCAAGGCACGCGGCTCAGTGAGTGAGAAAGGGTTCACGTTTCCTGGAGAACCCTTGTCTCTGCCCACGGAAAACCCAAACTCCTTCCAACCGGGATGTGCATCTCATGTAAAAGTTGTTGCTCCCAGAAAGAAAGCCAGTGGATATAGAATTTTTTTGTATGCAGAAATTACTTGAAATTTGTTTCTAACCTTATCCTTTTCTTCCACCATCTTAATGTCCAGTAACTTCCTGCAGGTAACACACACATCTTAGGAGAGCGCTGTATTTCAGCTGCTGTTGGCTCCGATGTGACTTTGTGGTGTCTGATGTTCTGGTTCTGAGGTTCTGCCCAGAACGTGGCTCCTCCCTGCTGAGCGTTGCTTGTTGAAGGCCCGTGTGGAAACTTTCCCTGTCAGCTCGTTGACCGCAACAGTCTTGGTTCAGAAACCTCGGACCTCCTGAGACTTCACACAGCCTTCTAAATTTTCTTGCGTGACCTTTTCATTTTAGTGTTCCCCATTAATTCAGCTGTTTTCCAGAATGTAAGTAAGCTGCTGAATGCAGGGTGGGGGGTGCCCTCCGTTGGCTCTGGGGAGAAGCATCGCTGTTTCTCCGGGTGGAGCTTCCCGGCCACCATGTTGTGCTCCAAGACGCAGCAGGGTTCTTTGGCAGAAGTAACCGTCGAAGGCCCGCGTCTCAGTGGCTGGGTGGCTGTGGGTGTGTGGCCTCGCGGCCATACCGGCCCCTCCCCGTCAATGGCACCACGGAGAGGAGCAGGGGGAGGCCTGGGATCTGTCAGCAGTGTCACAGCAGTGCTTCCGAGAGTGTCGTCCATTTGTAACTAGAAAAGCAGAGAAAGTGTTGGAGATAAGCAGGAGACGGTGTCTGTCCCTAATGAGCTCAGGCGTGCCCTTGAGAGGGTCAGGTTTCTGTGCGGTTGATCCGGACTCAGCCTGGCTGTGGCAGTGCAGGTGACTGCTGGGCTTTGGCAAGGCTGCAGACACTGTCCGTCTGAGACAGCCCCCTTCCCAGGTTCACGGTACCAGCTGGGCGCCCAGGCCTGATTTCCCGCCAGGACGGAGGCCCTGTGTATGTGTTGGGGGAGGGGGCGAGGAAGAGGGAGGTGGGGTCCTGCTTTATTGCCGTATCCAATGCCACGCGGGGTCAGTACTCAGGAAACACGTGCTGTGTGGGTCAGCGATTAAGTTCAGAAACCTGAAAAATTCAGCAGCGCAGGCTTTGGGCATGCATGAGCCGTCCAGCCCTGGGGCTCTTTCTCTGAATTTCCTTCCATGGCATCCTCCTCATCCCAGGGGCCCCTGTCCCCGCATGGCTGTTGGCAGCTTCACAGCTTCCTCTGCCTCCCCTCCA